>NW_028323334.1:0-60429 GCF_984573655.1 Nuphar pumila | reverse complement strand
TTGTCGCTGAAATTACCTGTCCCTATGGCAACGGCAATCATGCCTGGTTCATTTGCCATTGTTGAGCATGAAGAATGAATCAGCGCCATATCTTAGACAGATGCAGTGAAGCTGTCATCCCAATATTGGAACTGAGTGATGCTAGTATTGAAAATATACATGGGACTGTATGCGAACAAAGGCTCTACCTTTGTTGTAACGACAAACCTTGTACTAGCCGCAGTGCATGCGGGAGTCGCTACCTCAACTGGTAAGTCCAAAATCCATGTGCGACACTCTCGAGGAGGGGCGTATGCTTGAGTCACGATGCACATGCAGGCTCGTCATCGAAATCGTGCTTGCAACGGACATGGCATTCCACGGCGGCGTGGTCGAGCAGTACGTGACGGCGATGACGGCGGAGGACCACGATGACTGGGACACATGGAAGCCGTCGTCGAGGGTCGCTCGTCATGAAGATGCTGGTGCATTGCGCGGATCTTGGCAACCCCTGTAAGCCGCCCAAGCAGGCAGGCATGTGGGCGCAAGCCGTGTATGACGAATTCTTCCGACAGGGAGACGCCGAGCGGGAGGCCGGCCTCCCTGTCTCTGCTCTGTTTGACCGAGAGAGCGTCAGCATTCACGCCTCGCAGGTACGCCCTGCTTGCTAGCTATGCTGCACCCCTCCTCGTGCACCACTGTTGCATCATATAGCAGAGGCTCCCATAAACTCAAGCACTCGAGTACAGCCCATTCTAGCCACGTGTTTTCAAGTGGTTTGTCAGTTTATAGGAGCCTCTGCGCGGTGATCTGTTGCGACTCAGCTCAGCTGGCGCCTGCTCGTGTAACGTGAATATGCTCGTTGATGTTCGAGCCTCGTGCGGCCCTTGTTTGCCTGCACTGATGCGTTGTGCCTGCAGCTTGTTTGTATTTTGACCTGCATACGCAGAGGTTGCTTACAGCTCGCATTTGGCGTCACCAATGCCCAAGTGAATGCGCAGTGTTGTTAAAAAGAAAAGACAGGAGAGCATCAAGTGCGGTGTGTGCTATGAGCTCCATGCAATCCGCGTGAGCTGAACAATCAGAAGTTGCAGACCACTCTCTGCGTCAAGCTGATGTTGGCATTGCGAGCCATCCTGTTCATCGCATGGATACTCGTCCAAAGCGAGAAACCTGCTGTAAGCAAAGATCTGACATCCCTCTCAACCTCAGTCGGATCGTTGTCCTCACTCGCCATCCTGGACTTTTGATTCTCACAATCAATGCCATGTGGCCGATGCCCAAACAACAACAAGAAGTGTTGGCGTGCGGTGTGGGACTTTGTTGCACGTGTCATGCGTGGCTCTCCCTGCTGTGTTGTCTGCTTGTTGAGAGGTTTGTTTCTGTGCTAACGTGGTCTGGGTGTGCGCAGTTCACTTTCCTCGAGTTTGTTGTAACGCCTTGTTACAAGGCACTTAGCCTCATCTCTCCAAAGGCGTCCAAGACTGGGCTGTACTGGATTGAGAAGAATGCCGTGCTGTGGCAAGAGCTGGCGGACAAGGGCCTGGACCACGGCATCATCGGGTTTGACACGGTTGTTGGGGACTGCGAACTGGTTCATGTCGCTCCTCGCAACACTCGGACGCGCCAGTCCTCTGCTTGGTGTGATTCTTGCTGCTGCTATTGGCAGATCGAGCCTCCCCGGTGTCAAATATTAAAAAACGTTCCGCTTACAACGTCATTGGGGCGGGCATTTGCGACGTGGTCCGGTGATAGGAGTGCGGGTGCTTTTGAGTCGTGTGTGTGACTGCGAGAGCCTCGCCATCGCCACTGGGAAGGGTAGCAACGCTCACCGGTACTGATGAGCATTGTGTTGCCTATTTCGGATCTTGCTGACATGATGATCGGTGTGCAGGGGCAACATGGAGCTCTTGACGTCGCTGCTCCTGGACAAGTCAGGGGCGCATGGTGAGCTCACCCGCCCAGGGCAGTACGATGCATCGGACAGCGGTGGCTTTGGGGCAGACGTACCATCAGAGCAGCACTCTTCTGCCACGCACTTGCAGTCCTTTGAGGGCTCTCCATCCTCCGGGAGGCCTTCTGAAGCTTCCCAACCGACCCCCAAGCCGACTCTCAAAGCGTTCAGCCTTGCACATCCCTCCACCCCTGAGTATCACATCGGCAACCTGAAAAAGGTTCCCACAGGCGTCCTCAAGTCGGTGGGGCAATCGTCTCGTGTTGATCGAGCCGCCATGCTGACGCCCAGCAACCCCGTGGAACCTGACTGCACAGCTAGAACACACCAGAGCTTGGAACCTAGTGTAACCTTCACGGACAAGGGCTCCCAACGAAATTGTTGCTGATGAACGACCCCCAGTCGCCAACGCCATCCGATACTGAACAACATCATTGCCTTGAATGAAGTGCGTTCATCCCCTCTCGGTTTCTCAAGATACTTGGAAATGGCATTTTGATGCGACTGTACACAGGCGCAGTGCTACATTCTTGACAAAGGAAGGCGTGGTGTCAGGCAGTGTAAAGAGATGCGACCAGCGTGAGCAACAAAGAGCACTGGCAAGCTTGAACTCCAGTTTCATGCTGGCCTGTGGCATTCACTCATTCTGTGCGGCCCTATAGCTCAAAGTCTTTTGTGCCTGTATTCGCTCAGAGCATGGCATTTCCACCCGATGAGCAGTGTGAACTGGCATGGCTTCATGCTCTCAGGTTTGGCATTGTTTCTTCGTTCATGCAAGCCCATGAGTTGGTGCTGTGCAGGACGACGAGTAGAGCAGTGGCTACGTTCCACACAACCTGGCAGCCACAATGGTGCTGATAGGACGTTGGTTGCCACGATTATCGCCTGATGCTTGTGAGTTGGTGAGGCATTTGACTCGTGCTTTGAGCTGACTTGGGCTCATGCACTTTGACATCATTCTTTTTGTTATGTAATGACCATCCATCACATTTTGTTCAGCCAGTTGTGGACTGCGATTTGCGGCAAGTGCGGATAGAAGGCCCATCCACCACTGTAAGCCTGCAGATGTTCTGATGGCAGACATAAATAGTGTGCCATATCAACGAACGAAGAAGTTTATAGTTAGATTGCATTGCAAATCGCCTTGGCAATTGCAAGCAGCTAACCTGAATCTCCTGTCAGCTACACATCAGTATGCTCCAGTGCAAGACATTAGGCTAAAGCTCAGCAGAGCTTTTCATGATTCAAGCCTTCTGATCGCATAATAACCATACATTGCATGCGCTTGTCTGCTCACAATGCACCGTTTGGGATGAAAAGCAGCGCCTCAGGGTACAGCTGAATGGCCACGAAGCACCGCAGGTTTCAACGCTCACTACTGTAGCTCGACTTTGTACCCATTAGCATCATGTTTCATTCCTGAGCACACATGTGCGGAATTGCATGAGCGTAACCAAGACAACACGCAAGTCGAATGAACTCTGTCCTTTCGAACCGTTACTTCTCCGTCCTGTTCCCACAAAGGAAGTGCATAGCTGTGTAACTCGACAAACAGTAGTTCTAAATACGCAACATTAGGTAACTAACCTGTTTGTATGCAAAGCATTTCACCCGTTCACTTCTTGTTGCTGGAGGAGCAATAGGTCGTCGAGCCGCTTGCAGATGTGTACTTGGCGCCTCCACTTCCATTGTTGTAGTACGTCGACCATTGGAGTTGCTGCATGCAAAAGTCCACGTTTCAGAGCTTGAGTGGGGAATGAAGCCGTTGATTCATCGGACAAAGATGGCATGTCTGGCAAATCTCCGAAACAACTCGCCATCACGACAGGGACATCGGGGACGCACGAGTAATAGTATGAGCCGTCGGAGTTGGAATAATGATAAGAATTGGTGCCCGGCTGACTTACTGCCGGAGCATTGTAAGCGTTGCCCTGAGAGTTGTACTTCGGCATGCGGAACTCGAAGCCTTCGACGAAGGGACTGCAAAGGTGTTGATGTTCTTTCGAGATTGTAGGATGAAGCATGCAGATACAGCCCATCGATAAGAAAAAGTGTAAATAAGGATCACGCGATGGAGAAAACCTGTGAAGCCATCACTGATGGAGCGTTTTGTCGACGCGAAACGATGATTTGAATTCAAATGTGACGAGGCTCCTGACGTTGAGAGATAGGAATGCAGGATGCAGGCTGGATGCATCGCAGCCCGATATCTTTTGTTAATGTAATATTGATTGATCACAAAGATCATACTCGCATTCGCCTACAAGAAGCAATGGGCGCAATTCATCCATGTGCACAGACCGGATTCTTCAACCAAGGTTGACACCTCATGGCTTTGTTAAAGTTAAAACCCGGTGCAAAGAGCCTCCCTGGAACTGTCACCTCAACCCAGGGTGTGGTAATGCCCGAAACCCTGACAAGAAAACGGGTTATACTTATGTGATCCTCAGGTGTTGAAGAGTTATAAGGCTCGCAGGCCCCAACATGTAGCGATAAGTGAGACTTGTACCGCAAGTGGTAGTTTTGTGGTGGGTCAGTGATGTGAGGAAGCGACAGGGAAGCTAGCTTTGCAGCGAGGCAGCAGCGAGATAGCCGTGAGCTCACTCGAGCGACTTGATAGTAGCGAGCTACTAGCTTTTAGCGCGGAGCCAGTGCCACTGAGGCCTTGTCCCGCCCCCCCCAGGCATCCCCCGCCATACATGCAAATGACATGTCCTTCATCGCGGCGGGCTCTTCGTCCGAGGTGGTAAGGAGGCCAGCGAGCTGGCAGGGAACTAGGCTGCGGACTATCAAAGTCACCTGACTGAGTTGCAATCAGGTGTCCAGTTGCCGGAGTGCACCACTTTGAAAACACAAACGCAGTCGGGCCTCCTGAAAATTGCAGAACGTAACTTAATTTGCCACAGCCTTGGTCCCACGGCCTGGAGCCCATGAAAACATGTAGGGCATTCTCAATCCCAGAAGACCATTCGAACCAAGCTTTCCGGGGGGTTGGACCATCACCACCATTGTATGGCAACGGAAATCTGCTGACGTTCAGATTGGTCATGCCTTGATTACAGTGCAGATGTTCGCTTAGCTTCTTTAGGTGCGGCGCACGAATTCTGCCTGATTTGTGGGTCAGGCGGGCAGCGTCTTGGGTACGAGTATGACGGGCTATCATTCGACAACAACCACAACATTTGCCAGAATCTGCAGCGGTGATAGCTGCAGGATTATTACAAATGCCGATGACACATTATGTATGGTGGTCACGCAAGCAATGACCTGACGAGTGCATTTAGCGATAGGTGGGATGTTCTTGTCGATTTTGGCGACGTACACACCATGTACATGACTGTGCGCTTGTTATCAACCGTTCATTTTCGCACGGAACGCTTTTCATCCGTGTATCGTTGTTCAAGTCGTTCCTGTGGACGCTCTCCAAGCGAGGTTTTTGTTCCATTAGCAGCACCTCATTCACTCGAAACAAGGTCGATGCCGATGGAGGAGATCGGTTCAAACAAGGTCCGCAATCGCAGAAAACTCCTCGCAATCCATATCTGCAGCAGCCGAGCTCGGGGCAACGAAGCTGTCAGGGTTCTTGGACCAATCAGCGTCGTTCCGAATGCTCCTTGATGCCAAGTCACAGTTTGCGCCTGTGCAGGTGTTTGGTGGATGGAACAGGCGCTACAAGCATGAGAGTGTTGAATGCGGTTGCTCTATGACCTTCACCATCTTTTATCCCCCGATGGCCGAAACAAGCAAAGTGCCAGTGCGACCCTGCGGAATATTCCGACCATCACGCCAAGCTTGATAGATGAAAGGGTCTCGTGTCTCGTATTATATCTGGATATTGACTGCTGGTGCACTTGCACGTGTCTCAGTAACAAGTACATAATTATACGTGAGGTTGGAACTGGGACCGGTCAGCTATCATCCTTAACTTCCAAGGGAACAGCTGCTTCAAGGCAAGCGTTGTCAAGCTATGGCCGTACACGTAATGCGCCCTGATGCAGGTTATGCCTTGATGGTTACGTTTGGGTGCAGCAAACTGCATGAATGCCAAGGAGCGGATGGCAGCCACTTACTCCTGCCCTGCTTGGTGCAGGCAATCTATTATCTGAGTGGGCTAACGTGTACCGATGAGAACTTTATTCAAAAAAGTGGGGCTCAGCGCATGGCTGCACAGCTAAATGTTGCATTGATCGCCCCAGACACTTCCCCAAGAGGTCTCGGCATCGAAGGCGAAGATGATTCGTGGGACTTTGGCACCGGTACGACAACCACGGTCGAGTTGGCATTTAAAATGTTTGATTTCCCCCTATGCCTCTGATGATTTACTTTCGGGGAGTATTGTCTGTGTGCAGCCGGCTGCAAGGAGTGTTCCTTGGACGATGTACCCAGACTCTCGAGTTCATTGTTCCTCCCTCTGTACCCGGCGCTTGCGTTAGGGCATGAAGTCGAAGCGCCTTGGACTTGTCCCTGTTGGTGCAGTTCAAGCCTTCGCAGACAGCCGTGGGTCCCTATTGATTGATTGATTCATGATATGCTTGGTCATGTTCCGCACCTGTGGCAGCCCATGCTGCACGTATCAAGAGGAGCTTAAACGCCACTGGCGATTTAATTGGCATGCTCTAAGCAGCAACTTCTACCTTGGCTTCGCATGGCCAGGTCATCCTTCCAGTGTGGTAGTAACCTTTGACAAGCGCGAGGTAGGCCCATGTGGTGCTGTTGTCAGAATCTCAGCCTCACTCTGCAACTTCAAGTGAGCGCTCCGAGAGCTGGCACATCCGACCCCCTTGGAAGACATGATTGCCAAGACGTGAGCAGTCGCCATGGTGAATGGTTTTTGGAGGTGACCACGAAGTCTGAGTCCGTTTGGATCAACACCAGTTGCACATAGCCGAGCATAGCCAGAATGCATGTGCAATCCTGTGTTTGTAACCGTTGCAGGTGCTGGCTTCTATGTCGATGCAACCGTTGAGAAATGGGGAAAGTATCGTATGTACTCATACATCACCAAGGAGCTTCCAGCCTTCTTGAAGACCCATACAACCTCCTTGGACTTGGACAACGTGTCAATCATGGGCCACAGTATGGGAGGCCATGGTGCCCTGACCATCGCTCTGAAAAATCCGGGAATGTTCAAGAGCGCCAGTGCTTTCTCGCCCATCTGCAACCCGATCAACTGCCCATGGGGCCAGAAAGGTGCGCATCACCAGACATCTCGAGGTTTTTGGGGAACAAAGCAATCAAGGGCACTCGTGTGAGTGAAATGGCAGTCCATACTGAGCAGGGGTAATTCTCAACACCACCTAAGATAATGCCCCAGGTAATGGTAATGGTAGCACTGATTCTCAAGTGGTTCTTGAAGTTGCCAATGTCCATGTGGATGCGGTAATGTTGTCCAGGTTACATCATCACCTAATGAGCATCCTGAAGTGCCCTTGTTCAGCTTGCAAGACATCCAATCAGATGAGTGCTCTTGACTGCTTTGTTTCCAAGAACGCTTGACATGCGTTGTTGACTCCAAGAACACTCGATATGCCTTCGATGACTCCAAGAACTCTCGACATGCCTTTGTTGACTGTTGGAACTAACAATGTTGGCAAAGCATCTCAGCTGCTGCAAACAGATGATGGTGTGCCCCTGGCATATATGCTCCCTCTGCCCTTTCCAGCACAGGCAAACCCTGTGCCTTTGCATTAAGCCTGTCCCCAGGTGTGAGCAGGTTCTGTTCCATACAATAAACACTTCGTTGTAGCATATGGAAAGTAGCCTCTGCGTGGTGGCACGCATGTCGCGGAAACCTTTATAATTTGTGAATGTGTCTGTGTGGCCTGCAGCTTTCACAGGATACCTCGGAGAGGACACGAGCGCTTGGAAAGCACATGATGCAACCGAGCTTGTCAGATCATACACTGGCCCACGTCTCAGCATATTGGTTGACACCGGCTCTGCAGACAGCTTCCTGAAGGTAATAGCCTCTTACAGCTGCTGCAATTTAGGGTCAAATTTTGGAGGGCTGCATTCTTGCACATAAAGAGCCATGCCGCTGCTTGTGCACCGCATATGGCACAGTCCAAGGAGGAGAGGTTGCATGCCGCGGCAATCGTTGGTGCACATGGTTGCTTTTTCCAGACTGTTTACCATGCTGTGTACTAGGGTGTCAGTCATAAAGTCACTCTGTTTCGTCCAACTTTTGTCAGCATGCTTGTGCAGGGCTTCATTGTCGGGTGTGCCATGGTAAGTTGGTCCTGTGGAAATTGAGGGCATTGTGGTAGCATCGAATGCAAGGCATAAACAGCACACCTCGCTTTCCCAGTTCTGGCATGCTTTCCTTTCCTTCTCCTTGCAGGGTACGCAAGACTGTGTGCACACCAAGTGTCAACATTGTACGGGTCGGACAATTCAACGCGCTGGAATTAATGCCGTGGGTCAACATGACATCGCTGCTTGTGCGTTTTCGTTGTGGTGTATGCATGCTGGAAGTGTAAGGATCTGTTGGCATTATGCAGGCCGGCCAACTGCTGCCAGATGCTTTTCAAGCGGCTTCCAGTGAAGGCAACGTGCAGCTGCAGATGCGGCTGCAGGATGGCTACGATCACTCATACTTCTTCATTGCAACGTTTATGGATGATCATGTACAGCACCATGCTGCAGCGCTCGGTGTGTCTGCACAATGAGGGACTCTTGCAAACCACCTTCTTCCACGCTTTTAAAGTGGAATGAGTAAAACTAGCCAAGGTCAAAGGATGATTTGAACGTCTAAATGGGAGACGCATATGTGGACATGTTCTAAGATGTCAGGTTGCTTTTACACGAGTTGGCGGCGCAGAACAACTGTGGCGCGATTTATTGAGGGATGTAAGATTCTGGCTTCGAAATGAGCACTATTGATGAGAAGCTCATTATGCCATACTTGCGCTCCACACCCTTGTTTCCGCCCGGTGTGAAGTCTTTCGGGCATTGCAGGTTTGTGTCGATGACACGGCACCACTTCTTGCCCTGAGGAAGCAATGGGAGGTCGATGTTGCATTGGTAGTCGTGTGCGTTGAATGCACAATACAAATCGCCACAGCCTTGTCCTCTGCGTGCATCAGGGATATGTGAGCTCTGGCTGAACATGAAACCTCTGAAGATCCCAAACAGGATTGCCATGAATGCTACAGCAGAGCAGCAAGTCTTCATAGCAACAATCAGGAGCACGACTGATACATGAAAAGGCAGGACACCGACGTATATCGACATACACAGACAGAATTGTGACATGCACAAAGCTGAAATCTAGGCACGCTTTTTGTGTGTGCTCACAACTGCTGACCCTAGCATTCACATCTGCCATCAGCACGCTGCGCATCAGCAAAGGCATGCTGCGTGCAAGGGTGTTGCAGTCAAAGATGTCTCTGAAGATGCAGCGACCATCACGCTTGGTTCTTGCAACAGGCACTTCACCAACGTCATGGGAGCTTTGATTCTGGCAGTTTAACCTAGTAAGTGGTAACGCACTGCCTTGCCGTGAACAGACGTGCACCATGCAATTATCGCTTAGCAGAAGCGTGCGTACCTGTCATGGAGTGTGAACGCCAGGAACTTGGAGTCTGGGTTGGCCCAGTCATTTTCGTGCCAGGTGATGTCTCCCTTCTCAAGGAAGGAAGCACGAGCAAGCAGAGGAAACTCCTTCCGGAACTTGATCACCTCGGAGTAGAATCTGAAGAATCCATCCCTCTGCTGGTCTAGGGCATCCCAGTCATAATGTGTCATGCTGTTATCGTGACCGTACCAGTTGTTATTCCCGCCGCGTGTCTGCGCATATTCATCCCCTGCGCAGCTCGAGCTCCTCAACAGGCCAGGACACGAGCGCCGAACATGAGATGGACAATGGTGGGTGATCTGCTTACGCTCAATATAACATGGCACAAAGACGCGCCCCATTCTGGTGACAGAAACGGGTTCACTTAGTCTGTGGAGGTGTAGGATCTGACAGGCATAACGGCTTATTGACGCCCCATCGACATGGTCCCAGAGAATGGGAAAATTCTTCTATGAACGATAGTGGTGAACATCACCCAACCAACTTCCTCGAGCACTGCGTGTTGGGATCACTGCCCTAAGAGGTAGCGCATATCAGGCATTCAGATGCTCAAATACTCCCCAGAACTATACGGACACATTACCAAAAACGACCGATCCAATGGCAGAGCTAGACACCATGTGGCAGGCATACACCGCACTCAGGACGCAGGGTGAGGGTGATAACGCGATGTGTGAGCAGTACCATATGGCCACTGGCAACTGCAAGGAGGGGATGGCACATGGAAGAACATGTACAAGGGGTGTAAGGGAGTGTACAGCGACTCCAAGGATGGCTCATGGAAGAACATGTAAACGAGGAGTACTGCGGGGAGACAAGGGGAGTACAGAGGAAAGTACTCCGAGTACATCAGCAGCGCACCAGCCAGGACCATAGGGGTGCCTTGAGACATCATGAGAGCCACGTGGTAGTTGCGCATCTGCCGTGCACGCAGGGCAAGGACGGCGTTGTCCTGGGTGTTGCCCTCGGCGCCGCAGTTCCAGGAGAAGTTGTCGTTGGTGCCGTCGTTGTTCTTCTCGCCGTTGGCCATGTTCCCCTTGTTGTTGTACGACACCAGGTCGTGCAGAGTGAATCCGTCATGTGCAATGACAAAGTTGATGCTGTGGTACGGCTTCCTGCAGGCACAGACGTCCAGAACCAGTTCAGCGTCTTACTTGATTCAAGCGTTTGAATCATTTGAATCATGCTCTGATGGACTTGGCAGGAAATGGTAATTTACATGGGGAGGCATGTGCTCACGCACGTGGTGAGATGATTCCGCATCAAGCTGCGGCGTTGCATGCATTGCGTCATGATTTTCGTGCAAGCCTTCCACACAATCGCAGACCCACTCGATAGATAGCAAGATAAAGAAGATGCCGCACAGGGAGTGAAGTCCGACTGCTCCCATTAATGCAATGATGACCCAAAGATACGTACTCTGTGTCAACCAACCTCTTTGTCAACCATGGCTACAAAAGCAAGGACATGTCAGGCTATGGAAAGATGGATTGCAGTGGAGCCATTTTGACATGTATGCGCCTGAACTTGCACTTTGGTAAGTCAGCATCCATGTGAAAGCGGTAGTGCTGTAAATACACGACATCATCGGCATCATGCACTCACGGCATAAAAATTGTGCTATGAGAGTCAGGCTGGTGCAGGCACGCATGTCGGGTGAATGCTACATTTCAAGTTGGTAAAAATCGAAACTTCAAAGGTGCCCTCAGAACTGCCAAAGTGCACGAGGATGCAGCAGTGTAGCAAAACCAAATGCTTTCATCATGCTTGGAAGGCAAGAAGTGGCTGAGAGCAAGGCAGCCAAGCATGACTATCACAGGAGACTGTCACCTGTTGTGGTTATGATAGAGGTCTGCCGAACCAGAGACTTTGGTGGCGAAGGCTGACTTCAGACCTCCGTCGCCCTTGATAAAGCGGCGGACGGTGTCACGGTACTGGCCGTTCCACTCAGCCCAGATGTCCCAGTTCGGGAAGCTGCCCACCTGGTAAGCCCCGATGTCCCAGGGTTCGGCGATGAGCTTGACCTTGGATAGGATCGGGTCCTTGGAGATAGCCCGAATCAGCGGCGGAGCTTGAAGCAGATGGCCCCTGCTATCTGCAAACCAGGCATGCACCTCAGCAGCGTGTTGTGAGACACACCATCCCCATCATCCTTCTCTCAGACAGGGGATGCAGCAACATCAAACGAACCCACAAACCGTCACATAGGCCTTCGTGACAGTGTAACAGTCTCTCGAATAAAGGACATCCTGCGTCCTTTTCTACCAGGTGCATTTACCACTGACCATATTATCTATCCACGCATCTCTGGCCAGCTACAGCTAGCACAAAAGAAAGCTTGCACAGAGGACGCTGGTCACGTTACGATGCCTCCTTCGACGCTCAGCAGCGATTTGATCATGGACGCCTGCAGAGCGCAAACGCGATTTGACATAATATGAGGATAGACGCTGGTAGCTGCTGATCTCAGCTGAAGCGCTCCCTGAAGGTACAAGGAGCGGGTGCTGAATCAAGGCTGAAGGCACCACCAGGAATCACCGGCTGTCGTACCCCTGCAGAGGCATGTTGCCAGGTCGAAGCGAAATCCATCGACGTGGTACTCCTGCACCCAGTGCTTGAGGCTGTCGACGATCTGCTTGAGCACGGCGGGGTTGTTCGCGTTGACGGTGTTCCCGCACCCAGAGTAGTTGAGGATTTGGACGTACTGCTTGTCATCCATCATGTAATACGTCTTGGCATCGATGTTGCGGTGTGAGAGGCAGTAAGGGTTCACATCCCCCCCCTCTGCCGTGTGGTTGTACACAACATCCAGGATGACCTCGATCCCCGCACCGTGCAGCCTGCACACTCGCCCGAGGGCATATCATTAAGGCCCTGACACGAAATTGAATTTGAAGCTTCTATTGCAGCTTTTGCATCAGAGCCGTAGTGGTTGCAAGACACATCAACATCATCAAAGAATGCGGTGAAGTTGTGGTATATCATCACCGATGATTCATCAGACCGAAGGCACTCTGTGCCGTGCGCATGACCCTGGATAATGTGTGACGCCATAGCCCGTTTCACCGCCTGACATGACTAAGTGTATATCTCGACCCTTACTTGTGCTCGGAGTGGAAAGCTAGCCGTGACAACGCAACGAGCATGCAATGTTTGGGATTCTGCTCCTGAAAAAAGTCGCTCCTGGTTCATTTCGGACGATTGTGTTCCCACCGAGGGTGGATTATGTCTCATGCGCGTACAGGGCAGTTGTCAATAACGGCATCCTCACATTGGGTGTATGTCGCTATGCGTGAACGCAGCTGTGCGCAGTGACTTACGTTTGTACCATCTCCTTGAACTCGCGGGCGGCGTTTGCTGGCCCCTTGCCAGCGGTGCCGAAGCGGCTCATGGGGGCGAAGAAGTTGATGTGCGAATAACCCCAGATGTTGATCATGTGGTCTCGTGCGTTTTTGTCTCGCTGGAACTCCAGCTCATCGTACTCAAACACTGGCAGCAGCTCCACGGCATTCACTCCCAGCTCGACAAGATGCTGAACCTGCACAGTCATGAGCTGAGTCAGTGGTGGCGTGCCAATCCAGCTGGGGTTTGGCTGTGATGATGCAGAAGCACTGTTCCTATCATCTATGGAAGTGATTAGGGATTCTAAGCGGTTGCTTGTTATTGGCGTTCCTGACACACGGAAACCCCCGCAAGCCTATCTGCATAGAGATTGGCAACTTCAAATGCATGCGTAGCGGTTCTGCCTTTACCATGACCCAGGTTACGAACGCTGGGATTCAGCCAGCCAGTTCGCAGTTGTACTCAGTGGCCAAGTGTGAGTTTGCTATTCAGAAGTGTTGGAATTTGGTACGTGTTCCAATAGGCTGGTCAAGCTATCGGAATCGATCTGTTTGAATTTGTGCTTTGCGATGCTAGCGTTTGGGCATATATTAGTCGATGTGAGGTCAGAATCCTCAGATCGGATGTAATGGCAATCTAGTGAACGTGCGTCGCTACCTCAACGGGTTCAATGTTTCCCAACAAGAAGCAGTCCCTTCGCATTGTTGCGAACTGTGTTGCAAAGGGAAGTGCCGGGCCCCAGTGCTTCGTCAGTGTGATTTGTGCGCCCAGATGCCCAGGAATGCGAACATTTGTGGGACAGATATGGGGTCAATGCCCATTTTGGCAAAGCACTGCTGCACCCTTGCAGGGATCTGCTCAGGAGATGGTGCATGCTTAGTGGTCGCTCATAGCAATGGCGCTGTGACCAGACCCGGTTCAAGACTCTGTCGACACTACAACTGTGTGGTGTGTAGACACATGTGCATACATCATGTTGCCAGTATATGTTGGATTGAGTTTTTTGCTTGAGTTATGGTGATTCTGTCTTCGTGTGAAACAATTGAACACATCAGATGAATAGATCTGACGTATTTGCATGCAGGGACAACCTGTGCCAACGCCCAGCGGAAACGTCGCAGAGTGCCCAGTACTTTCAAACCACTGCCAAATCCATGCATGCGCACGGTTGTGTGCTGGCAGCCGATCACCGCGGAAAATCTCAATTCCTTCGCCAGCGGCGTGTTCAACATCTGGTGACAAGTCCTTCAGTGCCAGGTCTGCAACCATGAAGAACTCGGCAATCATGGAAATCCCCTCGCAGCGAATACAAAGCGCTCATCAGCTTGTTTATCTCGGTGAGTCACCCCTCCCAGGTCAGCGTGGCCAGAGGCAAACCTTTTCAGCAACGCCCTTGAACGTTCCGCGCTCATCCTTGCCAAGGCCAGAAGTTGCAGAGGCTGTGAAAGCACGCGTGGAGCACTCGTATATGACGAGATCCTTCAGGTGGAGGTTTGGCTGGCGGTAGTCCGGCCCCCAGTCAAACGCGGGAGCTGCAAAGTCAAACGTGCCGAGAAACACGCTCCCCTTGCCCTTTTTGAACTGCTCGAGTTCATCGCGCTGCGCAAAGCGGCGACGCCCCGAGACGAGCGGAGCGTACGGGTCCAGCACCACGTTGGTCGGGTCCCAGCGCATTCCATGCTCCCACCCCCCCTCCCCGGCAACGCGCAGGCCGTACACAACTCCCACATGAGGACAGCTCACGGCCTCGACGTGGAAGACATCCCCTGTGCGCGACAATGGTGAGTTCTGAAGGAGCGTTTCATATGCGTGGGTATCAGTGTGTGTTGTTGTAATATGTTGACATCACTCCGTTTGCATCCACATCGCCACTCGCGACTCATCTCAGGCATCCACGATGTCAACACTGATACATCACTTCCACGATCTTGTGACCTACATATGGCTACAGGAATATATGGCGTGATCAGTTTTGTGCAACTATCCGGGCACCAATTGGATGCTAAGTCCTGAGCATTTGCCACCTGAAATGGCACCAAACTGAGGGTTGCCTCTGCTACTATGAAGACACGGGCTATTGCACTTTACTAAGTCCTTTCAACACTTGGTGTTGAGCTGCATAACATGGGGGAAGGTGGATGCTAAGTGTGTGGCCGATTTGAGGAAAGTGGATATGGACTACACAATACATTGTGACAATTGACAAAATCACTGCAGTCCGAAAGAAAAATGTGCCTCGTTGGTGCAACAAAGTGCTTCAGAAGTCCGTACAGATAGGATGATCCACATCCAGCACAGTTACGCCTGGCTGTATGGAGATCCATGAAAGAGTCCATGGTGGAGTGTGCACACCTGTCTTCACCATGTCCCATTCTCCCCAAGGTTTGTTGTCCGCACTGAAAAGGCAAAGCTTCATGGAAGAAGCATGCGCAGAGAACACAGAAAAGTTGACGCCATTCGCCGTTGCTGATGGCCCCAGAGGCTCTGCAGTTCCGGGAGCTGTCGTGATAGGTGGCGCCGTTGTACTTTCATTGGAAGGAACAACAGGGCTCTGCACCCCTGATGCTGCGCCCGTGCTAGTGGAATATGTTACATGCTGCGCCGACCTAAGCCTATGAACGCCGCTGAGACATCTCTTCGTGTGTGCGAGCCTGCTTGGGGCCACCCTGCGCACCTGCAATTTGCACGCTCGGTCGTTGTCTGTGCAAGCCCACCGCATGAAGATTCGATGGTGTGACTGTTGTGTACTTTCGTACCACATTGAGTGTGCGCGTGATCCCACACGACCTGTGCGGTGGAGACCAACAGGGCTCACTGTGTCGGTTATACACTAAGACACCAAGCAACCGACCAGAGCTGCATTTGCATGCAAGTCGCTACACGTGCAGGAAGCTGCACCGTTATTACGGTCATGTTTTCGAATAAGAAATGCGGGGATGTCTTGAGAATTCTTCGCATCTGGACGTAGCATTTGTCTGGGCGTATGTCGTTAAATGCGGCTTTAGGGTGCTCATGCAACATCAGGAACTTGGATAAGAGACCAGAGATGAAGATCAATTTGCTCCAAACAGCGACACTCGTCCATTTGGGCACTGCTATTTGACCATGTATGATCAGACCATGGTCTCGTCCCTGAGGTTGCCTCCGCAGTACTTCAGAGACGTGACTGCAGTCCACGCTATGCTGCTCGCGCAAACGGGCAACACGCGCGAGAGCGTTCGTGCAGTGTGATAAAACAGTGTATAAAGTGTAGCAGGTGGCATCTTACCGGTGTAAGCTGTAAGGCCCCTTGACTTTGCGATCTGACACGCGACATTTCCGGAGCTTAGGTTTGGCTCGGGAGAACGCGACTGTTCAGCGGGAGTGCAGCTCCTGACCTTGATAGGCTGCAGTGACGTGGGCAGATGCTCAGCTGTAAAGGCAGAAGTGATGGGAGTGATGGCACGCATGTAATCGAAGCAAGGGTTGTTGTACTTCGCTCGTTAGCCCATGGCACTGGCCGTGCTGCGATGGAGCCAGTGCATGTAATCATATTACCTGCATCATGAAACGATTGAATGATTTCGCCATTAATGAGCAAGGGCAGAGAATGTGACAAGATTTGTCACAAGGCCTGCATATCAGATAGGCTCATTCCGCACTGAGTCAGTGCCACGACCAACACGGCAAAGAGGACGCCTGTTCGTTAAGGTGTTGGGACTGATTCACATGCATACCACAATCCAGTGTCACGTCCAGCTCACATCAAGGCTCAACTAGAGTTCTGACGTAGATTAAACTGTGAACATACAAAGCGGCAGGCAGGATGAGAATCATGTAGGCGTCGGGATATGTCACTGCAAAGCTTCAATTGACAAGTTATTAAACCGGCATACTGGGACCGCGCGCTTGGCCCATGATCTGCAGTGAGTCCAATGGGGGGCACTTCACCATGCTCTGGCAGCAGTGGCCTCACGTTACACTGGCTCGCGGGTCCATGCTTGACAAACATGCCGCAAGCAAGTTCTACAATGCTTGTTGACTCATCAAGGAGACTATCACCAAGGTACCCGGGAGGTGCTTGTTCATCGAGAAAATCGATTAGGAGCCAAGCAATGCACAAAATATGTTGATTATCTAATCGTCTCTCAGACTGATGCATTCTGGCATGGCAACTGGTTTGACAACACACATTTATATGACAGCCATGTGCTACAGCACAGCGCGGCACTGAACTGAACTCAGCAAACAAGATCCACAAGCCACTCTCAATCAAGGCAAAGAATGGATGACCGGATCATCCTGAATCTACTTCATACAAGAGAGGATTGTACACTTGATTTATTGCTCAACTTTAGTATACCTTTATGATCACTTGAAAACATCGCTGATAAGCATTAATGCTCATGTCCAGGCATGTACAATAGATAGGTTGTCTGAACTATTCATGACTATCATGATGCAGATAACGTACACATACTGCCAGCACAGCTCAATGACGCAACCAACACCAGCAGTTTGGTGAGAATGAGGCGAATGTGATATGCAGCAATACATGGTACGTTATCCATCAAGGAGCAGTGCAGGGCATGAGATTTATACTTACGTTTTCATTACCTACTTGGAGGCTACTTGGATTGATCGTCAGGTCCATCTGATAACAGGATGGGTATCTACCAACAGACAGTAAAAGACGAGAAGTTTATTTTTCTACTATAGCTTCCTGTCTATCATACCACTAAACGCCGATCGATGGCGCTGCAGCGAGAGCATTAAGGCTGTGCACCATGGCATCACCACACGAACAGGGATAATGGGGCTCAAGATATGCTGTCCTAGATGATATGAATGCGCATCAGTCCAGGGTGTATACGGATGCACAGCCTTATGTTCAGAACATGTCTTCATAACAAACATAGCCACAAAATACGAATGCGAAATCACACTCCTCTCCTTGACGTTAAACATGTCGTTAATAACAAATTCGCACTCTTGAGCTCACGACTTGTTGATGCTCATCGGCTGCACCACCGCAGTGTCTGGATCATCCCATGCATTCAGCCCTGCCATGGCTTCGTGCTGGGACGCAAGTTGATGCCTCGCAAGAATTGAGCTGCAACGATGGCGCTGCAACCTGTGCTGTGAATCCTTTGGCAGGAGCATCAGCATGTATCATTAGGATCGTGACCAGCACAAGGTGCATCATTGACTTGAGTGGACTTTGTCGTCAGCCACTCAAAGACAGGCAGACGGCGCTTCATGGTTTCCTTGTCGCCATCGTAGCTCGAGAGCTGCCGCCTCTTGTCACTGCAGATTACTGCATCTGCTGACATCCTTGGCTGCTTGGAAGGTGCATCACCCCCCACCGGCACCAAGGGGTAGATGGATGAGTCAGGAGTCACTTCCCTGCCGCGCAAACTGAGAGCACGGCTTGCCTCCCTGCTATCCAAGGCCAGAGCACCAGCGGGGCCAGCCAGCCCGGGCATGATCTCGTTGAGCGGGCTTGAAAGGGACCGGCAATGCTTGCTGCCTTCCTTCTTTCCAAGCGTCTGTTCAAGCATGGAGACGAGAGCACTAATCGCGACTTCTTGCTGAAGACATGATGGCGTGGGCGACACCGGTGGGGTAGGGGAAATAGCCCACAGTGGGAGCAAGGGCATACAGGGCACCAGGCGTGCTGGGTGGTGCTGGCTGACATGCAGATCGTCGGGATAGGAGAAGTGCTTGCGAATGTGACTGCTTGGATGCCCGTCGCAGAAAAGGTCATCTGGCAGGGCAAGTGGCTTGCTATTGCGCCCTGTCGCGTCATGGAACTCTGTGCTGATGCCTGTTGTAGGCTGAGAGCTCCGGAGGTTGGACGTTGTTGCGTCGTAGTGCATGCCTGCCAGCCCAGCCGCAGTTGTAAGAGCAAGCCCTTGGATATGAAACGTAAACAAAATTCACTAACCAGGAAAAATGGCCTCAGTGCATACACATAGAGGTATGAAATGCATGAAGATTGCATTTCATACCTCTATGAAATTGATTGATTGCTGATAGACACGTTCAACATTACATACATGCTGCCAGGTCAGACCTGAGAACTTTCAGAGGTACAATAAATTGTTTACAAGACCCAAGTGCACGCCGCACAAACAGGAACATGCTGTGCAGAGCATTTGACATGAGCAGGGTGGACCGCCATGATCCATTGACAAACAGGTTGCAGCCTGACCCACAAAGCTGAAGGTGGATACAAACCTCGCCAAGGAATTCAACATACACCGGTTACGATGGCAAAGCTTTGCTACACATTGTGTGCTCATTGCACATCACATCCGATTTCAAGAGATGTCAAACATGAGGGAAAGTGCAACATGCACAAACATCACATAGGCCCGCACTTGCATGTTGATGATGTGCCGTTGAGCGCGAAGGTTGCAGAGCTGCAGGGGCCTTGTTGATAACAGGATAGACAGGCCTTGGTGGGTAGTGGTAGCTGGTGTTGGATATGTCAGATAGCACAGGTGGAAGACGTGTCTGCTGTCGAAGGCCGGGCGGATGAGGCACTGCAGCATCACTCCTGATGGACGAGGAGAATGCAAAGGAGTTTTCCTTGGAATCTTGTTGTGTTGTGTGACCTGGCGCAGTCAGCACACAGAACGGAGAGGAGGAAGACGGGGCAGGTGGGCGTGGCGATGTTGGCCCTGTTGCAGGAGTGGCATGGATAAACCGGCAGCGATGCCCATATGGACAGTACCCCATGGCGAATGTGCGGCACAACTGCACAAATGCCAAAGCGATGTTAATAGGGAGCTCAATCAGCAGATGCAGCGTCATGTTCGGGTGTCCTCCACGTAACGTGTTCTATGATCAGCTTCAACTCTGAACAACGCATCTGAGTATGGCAATAGATGAATGCCGGGTCATACCCTGGATCTTGACATGACGAGACGCCGCTGCATGTGCTGTTCGCAATCTGAGGTCGGCATGTACACTGAAGATGCAATGCCTTATTGCTGTGGCCAATGACAGGAGGTAGCATGCAGCGAAGAGGTGTAGAGGTTTGCGGACAGCAAACAGTGGATCAGGAGGCTTCATGTCGTACCTCGGTTTTGTACCTTGGGTGACGCTGCACCTCCTGAAGCTCATGCTCACCGTGCGCAAACTGCAAAATGTCTGCCCTTGTCAGTGAATGATAGAGTATGTGTATGGTCCTACACGTAAACGGCTGTCCAGCATCTATGTCTATTCCATTTGGGCATAAGCTGCCAATCATCACATGTGTCGCATGTCGCAGGAGTTTGTTGTCGCATGCAGTCTGACAGACATGCCGCTTCAAAAACATGTAGACAAAAGCATGTATACCTGACACTTGCAGCCATAGCGGCATGTCCCGCTCTCCTTCCATGTCCTGCACATCTCGGTCTGCAAACGCACATAGGCTGTCACACGGATCGTGCAATCTCGGGCCATTGAACGAATATCTTGCAATTGCTGTGCATCGGTGGCAAATCCCAAGCACAAGACGCCATGAGACAGTGATCTTGTGCTCGGAAGTGACACGTACAATCCGTTGTTAATTCACCTCGCGCATGCGAAATGGTATCGGCACTGTGAACATTCACGCTCGATAGATCTGCGCACAGCATGAAGATGTCCAGTCCTAACTAGGAAGTACCTACACCTTTGGTAGTCACATGAAGAGCAATGTGTGCATTGAAGCAAGCTAATGAAAATATTAGCCATTCATACGTATGCTGACATTGGCGAAACGTGCAAGGCGCATGTGGACATGTAAACAACCCATGGTGTTGCCTGGCTAAGCTCTCCTTTGACACTTTCGAATACTATGGGGTATTCCGTGTCATCATGAGACACATGACCACACTTTACCATCATAAAAGCAACTTGCGGCACCAAGAACGCTTCCGTCGCCATCGATTAGTACGCAGCGTTTCGATGCGTGCGTTGACGTTACGCAGTCAATGGGACATCACTACCGCTTCGTATAGCGGCGTTCAAAAGCAGAGGCTCCTGGTGCCAACGTTTGATGCATCATCAAGACTTAGGAATTGCGGAATTCTTGGGTGCTCTTGCCAAGCGACGTGTGGTCTTACTGTGAGCGGAACGTGTACCCGACCCGCCTCTCATATTCGCATTGGACGGGCCACACTAGATGCACGAGGATGATGGCGTCCAGCAAACACGATGGCTTGGTAAAGAGAAACGAGGATTATCGCGCACCTTGTACAATGGAGACTTGGCATATGGATTTGTGAGGTTGCGGAAACATGCGTTGTCTGAGGGCACAGGCCTGGGGTCAAAAAAATTGAGGTCGTCAGAGCGAGTAGGGTCCAGGACAGAATCACGCCCAGGTCGAAAGTCCCTCAACTCCATTGCATATGATTGCACAGTTTGGATAGTCGAAATCTCAAACTAAAACACGAGGCAAGCGCTTTGGTGGAACGAGGTCGCAAGGTTCAAGTGCACTGCGTCGAATATTAACGGACGTCCACTACACTGCGACAGAAAATGCACGGCCGTCTCGAAGCCACAATAGTTGAGGGAACCAGTGATCACTGAGGCTAGGCTAATGCGTGGACTTGCTGGCTGCAATTCGTTCTCTTGCACAACCCTGCGCATATATGCGGTTATCGGACAAGGTGTGCATCATGCATCATCGACTCGCATTATATAGCATCCATTCGCCCGCCCAGTCTCTCGCTCATTGGCAGAGACGCGCGTGCAAAAGTTTACCTACCTCACGTCATCGCCAGGTATCGATGAGTGGGCTACTTCCGAGCGCAATTTGAATTGCTGCGGGAGACGGTCCATCGCAATATTCATGCATGATGCGATCGACTGCCGACTCAAACGGGAGCTTCCAAAGGTGCGTGTGCCTTTCACTTGAAGTGCAGATCAATTATCAAAGCACGGATGTTCAGAGCTTTTGTCGTTTCCAAAGGCTTTCGTGTTTGGGTTCGTCCCCAGATGTTTGACGTCAGAACTGAGAGCTGTTTGCGATTTTCGCGCTCTTAGCTACTAAGCTTCACAACCATTTTCCGAACATCCTGTTGCAGAGTTTGTGTGTTTTTCAGGCGTGACAGAACGTCGCGCATGCCAAGTTCATGGGCAGACAGGCGTCGAGGGTTCGTACACGGGACGCAGAGGCGCACGCGATAAAACGCATCACCCAAATGGTGTTCATGGCAGTTCTCCTGAACCCAATGTTGCATAAGTATACCATACGAGATTGCTGCGTGATCGCTCCTTTCAACGTGCCCTTCCCAGAAGTCACTGGAGCGGCAGACTGACGTCTTTTGTGATCTCGCAAGCATACGCTTACGAGATCGCGAAAAGGTTCAGCTCCCGAATGGAAGTGACCATCCGGTGTATGAGAAGTCATGGCAAGGCAAGCGTCTGACGTGTCCGCGAATGTTACAGATGTGCCGGCAAATTCGTTTCGCACATTCACACATGTATCGCCAACCGTTTAATGTATTTGGTGGAGTGTTGCGCCCTGGGACTGCACCAGCAGCTGCCATGCAACCAGCTGTAAATTACGGTTGTCTCAGGAAAGCAGCTGTGTCGCTTTGCATTAATATGTAGGAAGGGGCCTGTTTCCTTCCAAGCTGGTGCTGTGCAGAGGCCCCGATGCAGCAGGTAATCATCAGCACAATATGTGATGCCATCTACCAAACATGTCGCGCTCCGTAGCCTGTGACGAATCCTGATCGGTAGCGCCAAGCCTTTCCTCATCGACCTTTGCAGAACCAGGAGCCCAGGCCCATCCCAGGGTTTTGGGAATGCTCCACAATGCAACGGCCACCGGATCACGACCAATAATGTCAACATGCTATTCTGCCACGTACCTGCAAAGAAATGGCGTACGCAGAACCCTTAATACATGCATTATCAAGACACCTTTGTCAAGCAACATCTAATTCTGAAATTCCCTTGATGCTTGGGTGGCGGCAGGGGTTGACGCTTGAGCGATGCTTTGCTTTACAGTTCACAAACTGCTGTCATTGCAGGTGTTACAGCCACTCAAGGAAAAATTTTATGGGGCATGACGTATGTTTGTAAGACTCTTGTCACGCAACATACAAGGGGAATGTCAGACATGCTTGCTCTCATGGCATTGCGGTAGGCACACGTCCACCTGGTCTTCATGCAGGCCGCTCGCCTGGTTCAGCGCAGCGGCTAGGCTGGAGATAACACCATACTACCTCACTATTGTTGAGGGTCGGCAGTGACTTGACCGACAGTAGAAGACTCAGATTCTGGGTTGGCCATCATCTGCTGCGGCATCTGCGTCATTTGCATTGGAGCATATGCCGTCGTGTAACCAGGCGGCAGCATGGGCATCATGCCTGGCTGAAGTGATGGTACCTGGATACAAGAGTCGCAAGGTCTGCTGACATGGCACCGACTTTCATTCGCAAGGCCGTGCACATATTGCCTACCATCCTCTAAACATAATGACCCGCGATTCAGGGAAATGCATACATAAACAGAAGCAATTGATTTTGCCATTGGATACATGCATTGCCCTCTGTCAGGCACTCCACTCAGCCATCAGCCGCTGGACATAGCTACTTGCTGTATCGCGATGCACCTATAGACCCTAAAGGAACAAAACATTTGAGCTGCATGGTTAAGGGAATAGATACTGCGTCACGTGTGGGTCCAGGCCTGTAGTGGCAGTCCATCTAAGTTGTCGCAGCCGACGGGAACTTCATTGCAACAAGGTTGAAGGCTTGCCTACATCATAGCTGTGAATGCATGGCTGAAAGCGCCCGCATGTTCATGAGAGTGATATATCACTGTCTTTGTTGCTTGTTCACCATTTCCTGCCATTATGTATGTTGTACTGATGTATCACAGACAATCAGAGATGAGGAAACATGTTCCCCTTTGACATTGCAACACGAAGAAGGCATCGCTCGACCAGGCTCATGCTGAGCGGCAGATGTCTGCACAATGATCAGAAAATGGCTACTTTGCTATGCTCGGGGGCAGTGCTGGTGTCGTACCATCGTTGAATGCATTGCCATTGCATGTGCACCACCTTCTGTTGCCACGTCCTGACCTCCAGGCTTGACGGCCTTCTCACCCTCACACTGCAATCAGTGATAAAACATGAGGTTTCGGTGCATCACACATCGAAATAATATTTGCATTCAATCAGGCAACATGAAGTCCAGCAGGCGGAGACATAAGCTCAAAGCACCAAGTTCATCATGATATTGACATCAAGGAGATCTGCACACGTGTATTGTGATTGTCTTTCCGGTACAGTGCATGTAATTGACTTGCGCAATCCAACAAATTGTGCTGGTTTACTCATGAAGTCGCCCGCATGGATCACCCGGTGTGCGCACCTCTCGATGTTTGTGTAGGTACGACCTCAAGGTTTCGATGGAATCTTGAAATCCCAGTGTGTTCATAGCCCACAGCAGGTCCTCGCCATTGATGGTTTTCCTCTTCTCTCGTTGACACTTGTCACTGGCCCTGTCAAACACACTTGCATGAGATTTGGTTGCTTTGCAGCGTTGCTACACATCATACCTAACATATGCGAGTCTGGCTGCAAAGCAGCTGCTATCTTGTTCGTTACTTACTTTGTGATGTTGTGCCATGCAACTGAAAGCTTTCCACATGAAAAGAAGCTTGCGTAACAAGAAAGTACGTGCCTGTGGTACCCTGGCGTACCCTGGCACCATCACTGCACCCTACCTACGTCAATAAATGTGGCTCAATACTGTGGTTGGTGAGCACAACCCAAGATTCAGTGAAAAATGTAACTTCAAATTTTTGCATGTAGTGTACATTGTCATGCTATTGCGGACACGAAATTGTGCCTAGGGTGCGACTTGCATGCACTGATTGTGCCTGTGCCAGAAGATAGAAACGTACTCACTCGTGACGAAGCTAATATACTCAGAGACGCATTCCTGTACTGCCTCTTTTGCATCTTTCGAGATTTTTGCGTTGTGCGGCAGGGCTTTCTTCATTATCCTGCTTATATTAGCGATTGGCAAGTACTTGTCTTGCTCGCGCACAATGTCATCTCCACCGAATTTTTCATCACCATCCGCAGACATTGCACTTAAATACTAGGCACTGCGCAAGTGGTGGTGTATGTGTCTTCGCACCCCATAAAACTCTGCAATCAATCTTGTGGACGACACCCTAACACAGATATAATGCGACTCAGGTGCAACACAGCATTCAATCGAGTCAGAAGGGAACAATAAAAGCGACCGAGCACATATCCAGGCGGTATACGGACCCGCACATATGGATGGGGTGCTGAGCAGACGCAAAGTGTAGTCGAATGAGTGGACAGAACCAAACCAGGCCCTATCTCAGTGGGATATCCCCCGAAAGGGCCGACATGTTGGAATGAAAGTTGGGCAGAGATTGAAGCGTTGGAGACAAAGCCTCCGTGCACTCCTCCCAACCGTTGATTTGTTGGGTATCACGCTTGGACATGTCGTTGGCACAGGGTGCTGCTGCTTTCACAAGCTCGCTGCCTAGGGTTTGTTTGCTTGCTTGGTCTGCTCGCGCCCAGCTTCTGAGAAACACTTACATGAATCTGAGACAGACATAGCGATACAGACATAAGTTAAGGATGGAGCCCATGCAATTTGTCGGACAGGACATCTTGGAGTGTGTTGAGGCCTTGCCCGACTCGCCAGCCAACCTCATTGACACCACCTACACAAAGTTGTACGGTACCGATGTAGGGGAACCTGGAAACGATGTCTGGGTACGTGATCAATAACGATTTCTTCTGGCTTGCCCCATCAAGTCACCAAACAAGTTGTGTCTCTTTGTCGAGGTGTTACCCGGAAGAGCTCACACAGGCATGCCATCATGCACGAGCATGCGTACAAAAACACTCGCCACAACGCTCCCCATGATTCACAGAGTACAATCAGGCAAGTCTGGGCTTCAGGTGCCCGCACCCATCCCAGGATTTGTACCTGACTCTGAATGCATGTCCTGGCGTGCCTTGGCATCGTCACAACAGAGTTAAAAGGAGGCAACACCTTCAAGCACAGTTTGACACTTATATGGAAGGGTATGAAAGCAGTTTAATCTGGAGGTTCTGATCTGCAGGTTTATCTACACCCCAACGGTTTGTGTGTGCTTGGGGCCGCGGTTACACACGCAGCATTTGCCGTGGCGCACCGAGGTCAGGCTCATGGCCTGGATAAGGCAATAGGGAAAACAGCCCGCGCTGTGACTGTCCAATTCACCAAGGTGGGTGTCTTGGCGCTGAATTCTGTTTCGCACACGTCGCGTTCTCATAAGCCTGTACCCCATTCTTTGACAGCTAGGGATTTGGTTACCATGCGAGGCTCAAATGTATCCCTCGAAAGTCAACCACCCAACTTGGCACAGAGATTGGACACTGTCATGCTGCCGATGACAAGACCGTCGATCAACGTGGGGTGATAGAGTGACAGCGATGATTCACACTGCAACTCTGTATCGCTCCTGCGCTCCTTTGCTTGCGTGCAGGCATGGGCTGGGCACAAATAAAAAACATTGCCAGTTGCCAAGACAGCCCTCGATTGAATAACCACCGCCTAAATAATTCTCATTTACATATTATATCTATATACATTATATCTACAACCATCGCCTAAGTAATTCTCATTTACATATTATTTCCACCATGCAGATCGCCGGCAACGACCCCCTCAAGGTGTCATGCAATGCGAAAAAGATGAGGGCTTCCGAAGGCCTGTGGGTGCGGCCCACGACACCGCTATGCGAACTGAAATGTTCCACGTTATCTGATCGGAGCAGCACAGCTTGTACTTCTCAGGACGCGGCGGCAGACGGCGGCAGCGTTTCCAATCGTGATGGCATCCAACGTTTCGTTTTTTCCAGTGGTGTCAACGGAAAGCTGCTCACTTGCAATCACCGACTGCTTGCAGAGCCTGAGCTCTTCTTCAGTCGGCCCTTTGACCAAGCTTACATTGCGATATTGGCATTATATGAGAGTGAGGTCGTTACGTCTCAAGCGCTGCTTGTTAACCGCAGAGCAATTTAGTGAGAAACGATGCTTGCCATGTTCCCAGCTCCGCCCGCGACTGTTCACGCCTTGCGATTGGGCATCTATTGTGACCGGTCGATGACTGCAGCCCGTGTGCGCATGATTGATGCCACCTTTGATGAACCATACATGGATTCTCCCTCAAAGGTTCAACAGGGGCCAGCTGTATGCGAATCAGTGTCTCAGGCAATATACTAGGCAGACGCGCACTTATCTGGCCCACACCGAACTGCTGTGCAGCTTTGGATAATAGATTGTTCTCTCTCCGTTCCGGGTTGATGTTGACATGATTCGATCGTGTTTCTCGACGCTGCAAAACGACTTTTTGATCGAGCCATGCTTCTGGAATGGTCTTTCTGTCGCATCCTGGAGTCCTCAGGAGCTGGGAATCAGACGTCCTTGTCCTCCCAGCATCTTCAGACAGCGGCTTCAACTCAAACCTTCACACCCTATTTGGAAATTTATGCAGTTTCACCCCTTTGTCAAACCTGCTTGTCAACGGCCCAATCTGTAGGCGTTGATATGCATATATCTCTTTGACGAGAGAATGGAAATGGTGTTGGCAGGATATCACTCAAACGCCTCTGCTTCCGGTGCAATGTTGAAGATGTATAAAACCGATTGATGATTCGGTCCAACGCGAGAAAGATGCCTCAGAGGCTGCATCAGAGCTCAAATGACAATCGATTCTCCGAGACACAATGGAATTGTCGATTCAATTCAAACGGCAACCGCTGCCCTATCTCGAGAGATATCTTGAGATGCCCGCTGTAAGTGATGACATGGCTTCCTGTCCAACTCGCAGGGCCAAATTTGCATCACAAATGAACCATGCGAGCAGGTGATGGAATCAGTTGTCATCACTTCGTGAGCTTTGACAACTGATTCCATCCGCTTGGCTGGGTTGCGCTCGCCTGGATTTCAGATTTCAACATCACATCCTAGCGCGCTGCATGTAACGCAGGTAGCACTGTATTCTGGTCACCGACTGCGTAAATTGTGTCAATATGCTCGCAAGTTCTGCTGCGGTGGAGCTAGAGTCTCGGTCGAAGGCATGTCAACAGGCGTATATTTCGAATTTGGAAGACTGCGCCGCTTGTTTGGGTGGCGCCTTCGACTGCGTCAGCAAGCTTGAAGACAAGAAACTCGAAGATTTGTTGAGGGCGAAGGTGGAAGCTCTAGCTGGCTTAGAAGTCAAGGCTCTTTGTCTGAGCCAAGCTCTTTCACAGGTAACTTGCTCACGGCATGCAAGTTGACGGTGCCACCTGGTTAGCGACTTGCTTTGGCACACTTTATCGGTAAGTTAATGTGGATAAACATCGCCATCTGGGATGTCCAAAATATAATGGCTCCCAGCAATCCGTTGTTGCATAGGCGAGCGCACATAAGTGCCGCTTGCTGTCAGTCGGCACATGTCCCAAGTATGTAATTAAACTGGCGTTGAATGTTGCAAATCTCGGCTCATGACATGCTCCGCCTCGTGGCGAGGATGGAGGGCAGGCACGCATGTCCGCCATGTGTCGAGTATCTCAGTGATATGCAGAGTCACGCCAAGACAGAGGATTTTGTAGCAAATGTCACCTCCTCCATTTGCTTGCCAACCAATTCATCTCATTTCCTATGTCCCTCCACGAAGCAAAGTATCATTGCTTGATGCCTTAAGTTTGTTTTGCAGGTAGGAAATGCATACACTGCTGCAAATGCAGACGAACAGTCTAAAGTGAACTTCGCTCAAGCCATTGAGGCCGAGATGCAAAGCGCTCTTGATATGCACCCACTCGCGGGTCATCCAAAGAGGACGGCCACTTGGGCCAGTGGTGCTCGGAGACAGGTGAGTACCTACAAAACGTGCACACATTGTGGGCAGCTCATGATATCGGACGCAACGTGAAACGGGGCACTGAACACTACTTTCCTCTACCGGCTATCCCAGGGGTGTCCAGCGGGCAGCCACATCAATGAGCTGTTGTTTGCAACTTTTGCGCAGCTATCGAATACTGCGACGCTTTTGCTTGTGGCATCGCGTGGATTGTATGAATGATGCATCTCGTGGCACATAGATGAGATTTCATCTTAGTTTGATAGGAAGGACTATCTCTGTGACCATTTGCAGAATCCCGCCACGGAGCAATAGCAACAGAGACCAGTACCTAACTCCCTCAGCGCTCTGGCTATCCAGAGTTTCTAACCGTGACCCACATCCGATGCTGATCACTCATTCCAATGCCCACGCGAGCAAGTTGAGCATGATCAACTCTAGTGGAGAACTGCACGTCATGATGTATGACAGGGGTTTGGATGGTTTATTGAAAGACATAGGCAATTGCGCATCAAGGGTCGCATCATTCTCCACATAGCCACTTCAACGGCATGCCTGTGATGTTCATCAAACCCTGAGATGACAATGAAACTGCCTCGATTAGCCAGTCAAAAGCGCTTTTGGCACCTGTGGCGGCAAAATTTGACTCAGTAAGTCTTTGCGTAACCCTTATGCAGCCTTTGTGAGGCCAAGAGTCCGCTTATGAATCATCAACATTTGGTTCAAGGTGCGTGGCATTTGAATGGGCGGTTGCCTTCTGTCCCTAGGGGAAGGGAAATGCACCCTCTCCACTAATTGATGCATGTGGAGAAGTATTGTTTCAGCTGGAGTACTAAGGTGACTCGGTCCCTCTGTTGAAACCTATTGGTAACTATCCTTCCATCAAGCCCCTGCTCAGACTACTTGTTTCTAAGCGGGAAGGTCTCCAGTCCCGATAACGCTTCCCCCTTACATCCACTGTCTTGCCTTAAAGAAAGAGACAATGGAAATCTGAATAAGCGGCGAACCGAAACACAAATCACTGGCATTGCTGTCCCTCGAGGCATCCACAACGCAAAGTGCTTCTATGCGACCGAGAGCTCTGCTTTTGTTGCTGCAGTTCATGAGGATGTCATTCACATGGCTGGCAGCAGACACGTGGTGAGGAAAAAGAGGTGCAACAACGACGAAATGTAGAAGAGAAACAGAAGCTGACATGGGGCTTGTGACACTGCAGGCGACGAGGCTGAGCAAAATGACATGGACGACGATGGCATTGAGGGAGTGATTGGTGGCGAATTCAAGAACAGGCGCTGCATTTTGACGCAGTTGGACATCCTGGATCTGCAGGAGCCGGTCCAAGACTCCCATGAATGGATCTGGGAACGGCAAGCAATCGTTGATCACATCGCTTCGAAGCGAGGAGCTCCTTGCCGAAATCCTGCGCAGCCAGGGGTGACAATAACGATCGCAGAACTGACAGACTGTTCCAAGCGCATCAGACGAGCAAGCCAGAAGCAGAAGCGGCAACAGCTCACTCAGCCGCAAAGAGAAACTGAAGAGATTCTGTAAGAGATGGTTGCATCGAGTCACAAGTTGCAACTGGTGTAACTCAAGCTGGAGTGTCTTCACAGCTTGAGCTGCAATCTCACTATCTAGACTGTCCCAATCATTGAAAGTGTTCCCCAAACCGACTGTTGCTGAAAATTTCCGAAAATCTCATATGCCATCTTCCGCCACCCACAATTTTGAAGTTGTAAGACAACTCACCGCTTTGTTGCAATTTCAACTAATTGAAATTGGAAGTGCAGGCGGTCGCGCGGGGCGTGTGTGGGTTACATGCAAAGAGCTATACATCATACGGTACCGTAGTAAATTAAACATATGGTTCGTAACGCGTAACGCTGGGCCGGACAACCTTCCTTGGCGTTTATTATATTGGTAGCGCGTAATGATTGGGGGAAAAAAAAACCTTGTGAACGGTTGTTTAATAAATGTTGGATGTAACGGGTAACTCTGTCCAGAATTTTCTTAAGGTGCCTGCGGCACCCTGTGTACCCTGGCCTATTCGAAGCCCGACACCAGAACGAACCCTGTCATGAATGTAAGCATATAAGGGCCCATCTTACCTTGCAGAAACCACCATTTTGTCAACATGCACTGTCACGCACCGTCCACCCCAGCTGGGGCCGGTTCACGCAAGCAAAGGCAGTCATTGCTGTGTTTCAAGAAGGTGAAGGACATGACAACTGCTGAAAAAGCCGAACATGATGAGCGAGAATGGAATCGCATTGATGATTACTTGTTTGAGAAAGATGAGAGAGCGCCCCTGGTGTTAGATGTTAGTGCAGATGATGGTGATTGCCCGGCTGAGCTGGAGCGAAGGCAGAAGGAAGTAATCAGAAAGAGAGTTCTATCCCATGCACGTGTGAAACGCTTCCGAGAAAGGAAGGCTGCGCTGGCTTCCCAGGACGCACCAGCCCGCTTGCTCGACGATGGTGTGGATAGGGGTGAGTTGCCCGAGGGTTCCGATGGGGTGGATAGGGGTGAGTTGCCTGACACAGCTCAGACACAGCCCGCCAAGCGAAGGGTTGGCAGGCCCGAGGGTTCCAAAAACAAGCGAAAGCGACAGTACTCTCCTACACCTGTGGCACGGGACCAGAATGCGCGAGGCTTCGCCCGCAAGCGGTACAAATTGCTGTACCTTGAAAAAAAAATCGCCTGCGGCGCCAGTCATTTCCTCAACCGTATGAACGGTTGTTTAATAAATTGAAACGCGTAATGTTTTGGACTTCAACCTAATTGACGGTTGTTTAATAATGTAATGCCGTAACGCCCCTCATTTTCTCAACCATATGTTTAATTTACTACGGTAGGCATACCTCTGTCCTGGTTGCCTACCGTAGTAAATTAGACCGATGGACAAAACTGCTGTGACGTGACATTTTACATTTCTTATTGTTCCAACTGTTTGGACTATTTCAGAAACGTGACAATGTCACATTCCTTATTTCCCCATCTTCTTGGACGAGCGCCGCAGGCAAAATTTTTTGTTTGGTATTGATGCCCCAGAACGTGTGGTTACCAGCAGGCATTCACAGCAGCACCACGAACCAATCTTGGGACACAAGCAGCAAGGTACATTGCACACAACGCAAAAGTGTTGCCAGGAGCTCAGCGCGCCTTCTCGCACTTCGTGGCCCAGCGCAGATTTGACGACCTGCTCGCGTCGTTCGACACCAACACCGAAGCTGGCGCGCGTGACCTGGCGCGCATGCACAGCTGCGCCTGCCGCCCAGCCTCGATTTGGCTAGACACGCTTCCGACGTCACCGTTTCTGCAGCTATCGAACGGAGACTTCGTGGCCGCGATGCGCCACCGACTCGGTATGACGCACCTGCCCGCCAACGCACCCGGTGTACGGTGTTCCTGCGGACGTTTCATGCAGCCGAACGACACCGACCACGCCATGACATGCAAGTCCCTTTGCGGAGAGATGACGATGCGCCACAACATGATCGCAAGATCTTGGCGCCGCATCATAAGCCGCTCGGGAACCGCATCGTCATTGGAACTAGCGATCCGCGCGCTGCCTGGCGCGAGAGGAGCTGCCGTGTCAGCGAGGCACACAGACTCGCGTGGTGACATCCTGCTCATCCTACCGGACGGGCTCACTGTCGTCGACATCTCGGTGGTGCACCCGTGTGCGTCGACCTACGTGCGCGCGGCGCGTGTGGCAGGCGGAGCAGCATTGGTGCGGGACGACGCGAAGCGGGCAAAGTATGAGACGGCAGACCCTACTGGCTACGCATTCGTCCCGCTATCCCACGAGTCTTTCGGACGAATGGGCACGCCGGCGATGGAGCTGTTGAACTCCCTGGCGGTGTTGGCGAACGCTGGTGGCCGTGTGGTGAAGGCTGGCTTCGTCGGCAACGCGCTGAAAGAGCTGAGCGCCGCGGCAACGCGCTCATGTACCGTCGCGGCCTCGGCGCTTTGGCGCGCGCGACGGGCAGTTGTTTCACAGCAGGCTTGACTGTTCCAACTGCTGACGTTCAATGAGCGCAGCTCTCGTTTGAGTGTGTTGTGTTTGTTGTTTGCGGCTTGTGCTGTCGTTGTTCTGTCTCTCGATGTAATTACACACAACGCAAAAACGTCTCCAGCAACCATTCACAATCCTCATGATGCACATGCAACAAGGTACCCACCGATGCAATTGCAATACCAGGCAATGCAATATAGGTAAAAGTAATGGCACATTCACACAGGGCCGCTCAGCTGTCAACCCCAGTAGCCCCGTGGCTGAGCCTTGTTGCTTCTCGGGTGCTGCTGCCATTGACCCGAGAATTGGGAGGTCCCGGCCATCGCAGGATTGAAGCGTCTGCCAAGAGGTATGGGTGCGCCTACGACGGATTCGAGGCGCACGGACTGCTGTTGGTTGCTTGCCGCCCTAACCCCTAGGCCAACCTCAGATGGGTCGGGTGGAACGCGAGATTTCACCATGATGAAAGAAAACAGTGACTTGAACTTTGCGAGTGTCGTCTATACGCCTGGAGGTGTACCTCATGCGGGGTACCCCAATTGGCACCGTTGTGATCTAGGAATACGTCAGGGTACAGTCGCTGAGGCTCAGGGTTCTGGCAGGTTACGGGCTGGCCGTAGGCCTTGGAAAAATTTTCGAGCGTGACAGCGTGACAGGGTGAATTTCTTTTTTGTTCGACTGGTTGGACGAAAATTTTTATTGTGACGTGTGACTGTATTAAACCCTATAGAAAAAGTGGACTATTTTTTCCCAGGTGTGACTGTGACTGTCCATCGGTCTAATTTACTACGGTAGGGTTGCCAAGAGAGGTATGTTGAATTTGAAGATCTCCATCTAACAGTCGGAACACATGTAGAGAAGCACCCATCATGCATTTCTCGTCGACCATGTCGATAATACAAAGTGGATCAAGGACATCACGCAGGGAGCATTATTCCCTGATGAACTTGTGATCTGCTGAATTGGGGAGAGTACAACAACTTATCTGGAGGCAGCATAGATCTCACCAGCCACTGCAGAGCGACATTGTAAGTTCTTGCTGTCCAACCATTGTGATGAGAAGGATGTCAGAAGAGGCAATGACATGCTCGTTCATCGAACTTGACATGACAACCAGCAAAGCGGACGAGAAGGCATGGGAAACAGCAGATGCAGGGTAACGGATTCTCTGGTACACAAGATAGTCATGCTTATCAAGACATCTAGAGACTTTGTTCACACCTTGCTGCGATTACACGTAAATATTCTATATACGGTCGGCCGTGACTTGTCAGTGACAAGTTCTCACTGCTCAAGTGCACAGACACAGCGCAGCATGCCACATGGCAGAAAGTCCGCTATCATGCAACACAACAATGGCATGATGAGTGGAAAATTCTTCATGTTGCCCACACGGAACTTCTCAACCAGACGCCCGCAGTGCAAATTATCAATGCACGTTACAATCGGCACCCTGTTGCTGCGTCAACCACAATCCAAAGATGCAGTGTCTACAGGAAACCCGCCAGGAGTCACAACACAGGTATCTCTGGCAATACCCAGCTCGCTCAAACAGAGTGACTCGGCAAGTTAGCAATCCCCAATTGCCCTGACTCTGATCTGAACGCTTTAGATCTCTAACCTCCTGTTCAGACATTGGTAAGAGCATACAGTTTGCAGTCTCAAACAAATGGTGCTTGTTCTCATCATAAAGATTCGCAACGCACCGACGAATGAGCAACTCACACGTGCATAGCATCACAGTTTGTACAAACCCTGCGAGCAGGTAGTATAGCAGGAGATAGCTGTGCGATTTGCTGCTGAACTACGCAAGGTCTGACGATGCCATTATTCATCGGACACCAATAGACAAAACAAAATGTACATCATTCTGTATGAATGGCCATACTGTCGATCGACGACGCAACCCATGCTTAGGTTGCAAAAGAAACACACGCTACGCATGCACGTTGTGCATCATATACATGCTAGATACAAAACATGGCTTTGGGTACATGGCAAAGCCAAACAAAGAAAGGTGCATCACCAAGGGACGTATGTCCTTGTAGTAAGCCCCAACATGGGTGTACACCGCGGTCTGATTGAACTCACAATTATCACATCGACAGTTACACGGCCGCTCAAGGCCGACACTTTCAAGGAGGTAAGAATATATTTGTTGACGCACATTCCAACGTGTTGCCAAACGCACAATGTTGGGAGCACACCAAGTACCAATGCGCAGGTTGGTAAGGGCACACAAAAGGCACACCCACAGGAGCAAAAAACGCAAAAACAAAGGGACGATCATCCCCCGAGCCGTACCAAGTACAATCCGTGTCACTGTTGTACAGGCAAGGATGCTACATGGCCACGAGAGAGCTTGGGCCAGTAGTGCGATGGGGGCGAGTGGTGAAGTCCGAAGTCGATGGTCCCATTGAGTGCCATAACGGAGTGTCATTGGGCTTCTGAGAGACGTTGGGCTCAAAGCCCATGTCCAAGCCATGCTCCAGGCGTGGCGAGAGGTTCCCTCGTGCGCTGGATGCACCACTGCTGGTGACTCCTGCGTCCGCCAAGGGGGAGGGCTCCTGCAGGAAAAAAACATGTTCAGCAATGTCTTGGTGCTTATATATAAGCTTATATATAAGCTTATATATACATATATATATATATATATATATATATATATATATATATATATATATATATATATATATATATATATATATATATATATATATATATATATATATATATATATATATAATATAGATAAAGCCAAGAGTATATATATGGCAAAAGCACGCAAAATGGCCAAGCATGCACTCTCCAGCTCACACTTCAGGCCTCTGTGAGGCCCGCGCCTGTAAGAGAGAAAACTTGCACTATGTGATACTCAGCCTGACACGCGCTTCAGCTGCCACCACATATAGGCTGGCACAAAGCTGCAGACATTTGAAATAAGCTCCTGACCATGCCAGCCAACAAGCAGCCGATCTGCCTCCCTTGCAAAAGCCGCAAACAAAGTCATCCAGCCGCAAACTTGAGGTCTACCAAATCCAGTGGACCACGTAATTTAGCTCGGCGATGACAAAAGAGAAGCAGAACAACAACGCCAGCACACCTGCAACCGCAACTACCAGGGACCCCTTTGCTTCCCCCCTCCCTTCGAAACCCGCATTCACACTCCCGCAATGCCCACACTACGGCGAATAACACAACAACGGGACTTCTTACAAGCGCTACCGCATCCACTTGGACATTGGCGACTCCAAGTGATGGCACGCATGGATGGCAATTGATGCACAAATGGACGCACGCACCTCGTCCTCACACTCCATGTCCACATCGGCGAAGAAGGTGATCTTGGGCAGCAGCTCGGCCATTCTGGCGCCATGCACACTGCTCGAGAATCTGAAAAACTTTCGGCCCCCCCTCTGCGCAACACGGACCATCGCATCAGCGCAACAGCTAGGAGCCCACCTGCTTTTCAGAACACGTGGCTTACAGAGCCCAAGATGTCGCATAATCCAAACCAACACACATGCGCCATGAGGTAACAATAACAATAAGGAATTTGAGGACATGAACATACCACAGATGACTCGGCCATGAATAATGCAGCGTATGGGCCCTGACGCATATGCTGCCTTTCCTAATCGTGATGAGTTACACGAGATTGACCTCATTCTCGCCACCATCCCACGTGTCACACCATCGAGGCTCTTTCTCCCGCTATATCACGTGGTTGATTCAACTTTGCCAACTACTGAGTGACTTCTTGGGTCAGCAGGGTATCTAGAGCGGTGAAAACAAAAGCCATCCATACCATGCCCCTTGTTGAGAGAACTTTCCATGTGCTAAATGAGTCAATGCTACATGACAGCAGTGCCCGACCAAACCACGCTTCGCCTTGACGAATAGTCTTCGTTTTCGGACCGCATTACCAAGCGAAACGCACCGATGATCCGCCGTTCACTGACACGTTCGCATGATGACTGGGATCGATGTCCGTGGTGCGGGTATGATTGGACGTCCCCACCGACGTGTCAGCGGTAACGGTTTGCATTTCCATCGACACCGCCGTCTCACGACGAACCCCGGCCGCGTTTGCATGGGTCTCTTCAGGCTGCGTTACAGGAGTCCCACCAGAGAGACAGCAAGAGAAAAATCCTTTTGATGCCACTGGTTTACTGGGAGCTATCGAGCACGGCACTGCGTGAGGCGCCGTTTCCATGGAGGCAAACGCAAACTGTGAACCATCCTTTTGGTCTTGTTTTGGTGCCGCTTGGTGTAGGCCTGAAGCGTCGACAACGCCATCAGTATCGACCACTTGAAGCGTCACCTCGCTGGCTGAGGTATAGGAGCCCCCCGATGTGGTCTGGATGGGGGGGGGCGCAGTGTGTGTTAATTGATGTGGCTTTAGTCTGCCTGATGGGAGCGTTTCGGCGATGGGTTGTGTGTAGAGGCGCGGGGCAGATTTGCCAACGCTGGAGCTGAACCAGTTTGGGGCGCTGGCAGAAGAGGACTGCTGGTTCACCTGCATCAGAGTGTTCACAATGAGATGTTGGAAGATCCGTTGGCAATTCTCACAGCCACACACCTGAGTGCTTGTCGCAGTGGCACTCGCGACGAAACAGACCCTTGTTGCAGACTGAAGCTGTCACCATTGCATCTCCAAGCAGAAGTTGCCAGGAGAAAGCAGGCACAACAGTGCTTCGCCAGGAAGGGGGTCCATCCCCATTTCTGCCCCGGACAATCATGCATTTTCAGGGACACAGACCCACAAAGCAAACTGCCTGGCGAAGCACTGAGGCAGAACCATCAGCAGCCCCTGCCTTATCATTCGCTTCGAAGCAGGAAGCGTGCTTCATACACTTCTGGACTTTGCTGTTCCAGCAATCTGCTGTGGCAATGTGGAGGGCCTGCATTTGGTCGAGTGTGCTTGCAGGGAGTGAACCAGCTAAGCCACTACTGGCCTCATAGCCGTAGCACAGAGGCAGAGGCGCTCGAAAAAACATCAACCAACTCAGGACATGCAGACATACAGACACATATCGCAGTCCAGTGCAGCATCTTCACTCCCATGCAGACGATTGGCAACACATCAGCGCGTGAGGACAGCAGCACTCCAACAACATACACACCGCACAGCAAAGCAGCCGCGTGGGCGCGACACACGTTGGTGAGCAGGCCGCACCGAAAAGCTGTTTTCAGACATGGCTTTCTGCGGATCGTATCCCTTGAACGAGGTCACGCCGTAGGGGACGAAATCGACGACAATGCATGTCGTGTCGTCGATCAGGAAGCCCTGTTTAGCGCGCAGGCACTTGTCGCAGATCGCGTTTGCAGCGCTGTCCACGCCGAGCTTGCGGCAGGCCTTGCTGACGAGCTTTGGGGGGATCGTGTCCCAGACGCCATCGCTAGCGATGATGAGGCGCGCTCCCATCGCCGGCACCACTACTTGACGTATGTGCGGTTTGGCGATGATTACTGGACCAACGTCCACATCCCCCACCCCTCGAGAGACACAGAGCCCCCCTGGCCAGATTCGCAGAGGACCCATGCCTGCTTCCCCCGGGCGTGCTGCACCTGTCATGTTCATGGAAATCGTCGCCATGTATGACCCGGCCTGCTTCACGCGCTTCCGCTCCATCAAGTTGTCATTCACGCGGTGCGGCACCGACATCTTGACGATCTCGTTGAACCCGTCCAATATGGCGTCGGAGTCACCTGCACACTTCAGCATTTTACACCGGCCAGACGGGCACAGTGCATTGCGTTAAAGGAACGAGACCCGAGGCCGCCAGGTTCGACCATTCCAAACGAATTGCTTTTGACACGCCACTCATGGCCTTTTTTTGTTTGCCGCTCGAGTACCTATGAATACCAAAGGGATATCTGAATATCTGGCATAGTGGATGGCAATATTCCTGCAGTATTCGCCAAAAGTACAAGCCTTGCTCATTGTCCCTGTGCATGTGTCGACTGACCTCCGTCACGCATGAATCGGCAGTGGAAGGTCAGTTTCGAGCTATGAAGGTGGTTTGCTGGCGCTCAATTAGCATGCCGTCTTGCCTGTTATCTCGAGATAGTCGATTCTAATGTGCATCCACGTCCATGCGTTTGATTTGTGCCGCTCCTTGAGGGATTCCTCAACCAACCCACAACCCGTGGCGCGCATGGAGCTCAAGGCGCCCACAACCAGGTACACGGTGCCAGAAGTGCAGGCCAACCATGCCATATGACTCGTTACTGATTCAACGGCTGGCGTCTCACTGAGGGCGACTGTGACAGGCATTCCGCCGAGCGCTTTGTGCCGTTAATGATGCAAATAGCAACAGCACTGAGCATCAGAAGGCGATGCTTTTGCTGATGTCAATGCCACTGTGCCAACCCCGATTGCAGTAGGCGAGCGTACCCAGGTTCGCAACAGTCAGCAAAGCGCCTGTCACAACTGCAACTGTGCACGTGCACCCTGACAGCACCCCCATGGCCGAGAACTGCTTGTTTAGCTGAACAAGCGTCTTCGTGAGGGCGATACGGAGCGTCTGGGCATATATCCCCCCGCTCTGGTTCCGAAACGTGGGTGGCACTGCTGCCGGCATCAGAGGATGCAACGTGGGCAGTAGGTTTTGCCGTACGTAGTTCGCTGCAGCAGTTCCACAGTGCCCATCGCACACACAGAAGACGTCGTAGTTTAGTTTCCATTCTGAGGGGTCGCTGGATGGGTCGCATGGCGGCATGACACGGCCGATTGTGTCTGGATGTGCGCGGTGCGAGAATTTCACATCCTCCCCTTTCACCACCCGCTCTGACACTGCACATTGGATCGTAAACCCTGGATCCACCGGGAGGAGCCGCTGGTGAGCATCGGGCACGGTGTGTGGCATGATGCACCACCTGGGTGGCTTGCTCACTTGATGTTCTCTCTGGAGACACGGTGCACCTCCAAGCACGCGCAGAAGATGGCAGGATGCGTACGCTGCTGCTCGTGGAGCTCACCTCTGCACGTATCGTACGATTGGCAAGACTTCGGCGCCGTCGTCACACCAGCACACGGTCGACATTGCACCCGTAAGAATTGAGCGCGACATGACTGGGGAACGTGATGAGTGCGACATTTACACTCTGCATACATGGTTGGCGGCTTTGCGTTGATTCCAACGGGCGGGCGAAGTATCCGGGCTTTGTCGCGCACACGTCCCGAGCATCAGCACCACAATGACGTTAACGGTGCACCCGTCAACAAACAGCTCTAGTCGTCCCGTGGGAATGACGCGACCATACTGGAAGTGTTGTGAGACACCATTTGTGGTATGGCGGAGCAACTAGGCTACAGCGGCTGGTGCTCAACGTAAGATGCATGTCAGGCAGCAGCCACGAAAAAATCACAGGGATGCAACACGCCATGTAGCCGAAGCAGATAATGCTGATTTGACCTGTCTATTGGTGCCAATAGTCGCACCCGGGTTACTGCTGCGCAGATCCACGGCTCCCGGCAAGAAACATACTAATGTCCAAATACCCTCTCACAAATGCTGAGGGGTTCTGAACCATGGAATGCGGTGGATACAAGAGTTGGGCGGTATCGCCTGGGCATCAGGAGGAACCCTATGTCATAGGGTAGGGCAGCTTTAAATGGGCAGCACATACGCTGAGCCTCACTACCCGAGCCAATGACAAAATTTCACAACTGCCATTGAATTATGATCTCCTTCACAAAATATGGGTTACCTCATCCCTGATCGTCATATATTGTCAATTCGCACAGATGAGAAAGAACAGACAACAAGTCTTGGAAACAGCGACCGCACCGTATGCATGCTACGCTGAGCTTACATACGCGAACAATCATTCACTTACCAGCGAGCAATGAAGTGAGCAGCGGAAAGAGAGAAGTTACCTGACTCAAAAAAGGGCGTTCACGTGATTCAGCGGCAAGACGCGATCCACAGGCATCGCTTGTAGCCCCTAGCTCTTCTTCGGACATACATTTGATGTCAAAAACATCAAATGAGCGACAGCACTCATGCTTGCACGCATTAGCGCAGATTGCACTCTTTGTGGACTTGTCGGCCGAATGCTCCTACGGTGTAGCTGTCGTACAGTGTAGGCTACACAACACCACTGGTGTCACCAGCAGAGCGAGTAAAATGCCGACATGCCTCATACGTAAAACGGGCTTCTTGTAAACTGCTGGTTGAAATGTGGATGCATGTTGTTGTTGTTGTTGTTGCATGAATGCTGCAAGGGTGACAGGACAGAACAGAAGCAGATGGTGGAAGTTGCGAGGATTACCTGAATTGAAATGGTATTAATGAAGTTGTAATGGGGTCATTATTACCTGCATTATGGGAGATACCCCGCCTTGCCATGCATCCGAAACGTGTTCGTTTACATGGTCATTACCACACATTGACTCACGCATAATGTGCGGAGTATCACACGATCAGCAACAGTCAGTCAACGATCACCAGTTGCCGACGTTGACACCCAGATCATCGAGACAAAGAATGTCGACAAGCAGCCATAGGCATCGTGACTGCCTGCGCGGTGTAACTCAAACGTCACCTGCGGATATTAACACAATGTGGCCCCACCACCAGCTTCTGGACGTAGCATCGAGGACGACAGAGACCTCTGTCGAAGACGCGCATACGCTTTCTGAAGTCCTCGTTGAATCAGTGCACTATGTTGCTGGCAGAAAATCATGGTATTCAAGAGTCAGAGGAGAATCTGAAATCGGTAGAGGCAAACGAGATCCGGCTGCACGAATCCACATGCGAAGCAGGCATTACATGGGGCTGAAAATTCAAAGTCACCTACAGCATCATCAGGCTGACAAAGCAACCACAAAGGGGCGCCAGCCTACTGGCCGGTGTTGGCAATGGGTGACAGGATCCTAAGCGATTGAGTCACCGACGACTGCCCGTGCCTATCAGAAATCAAAACAAATGCTAAATACGTCACCCAAAAGAGACCGGGCAACAACAATCATCGCTGTTGCGATGTCTTCAATTGATCCCTAACTAACATTGACGATACCGCAAGAAGTGATGTCTTACAATGTCCATTTTGGAAAAATACAATCCAAACTTGGCGCAAACTACAACTCAGTTCTACCAAGCTGCGAGCACGCCCAAGATAAGCAACAATGTGATGGACTTCACACAGTTTGGCACATGATAAATATACACGTTGGGACCAGATCTCGCAAGTCCTCGAACTGAGGTCACAAATGTAGAAAGATTGTTTGTTGGGCTCTGCATCTAGCGAGACTATTGCAATACGTGGTTGCAAGAGTGCGCACTGCAGCTGAAAAGGTCCGTTCCAAGTGCCCATGAGCGTTGCATGCCTATGTGTCGGGGATGCATTCCAAGAATTGACGACGCTGCTACAAGTATACGTGCCCCACATGTTGAGCCCAGTCGACCATTTGAGCTTCCGACGGAGAACGCCAACAATCACAGCCGATGAAAGGAAAAGCAGATGGAAAAAATGGGCGAATGATACTGGATCGTGAAGGGATCCGGGAATCACGAAGTGGAAGAATGATGCGAAGAAGAAAGAAACATTGGGTCACTATTGACTGACCCGGTCATTAAACAAAGGCATTGTAAACTAGCTGTGCATGCAAGAATATTGCCAATCATATCAGGATTTCACGAGAGAAATTATGTCTAGAGAGACAGACGCCTTGGTTTAGTCTCCAAACACCAGGCCTGCCAGGAGAGGCGATGTTTGCCTTTTATGACAATCATAACAAAACATTCAAGGCCTCGACCGCTACACGGTCTCAGCTCTCGCAGTAAACTTTCGTTTGGTTGGACTACGGCCTGTGAGCTCGTCTTTCAAACACACTGTCTTCGTATGTATGTGCATCCCACCTCGAGTGCCATGCAATGTGCTTCTGACAGATGAATCCGCCTCGTCACAATGACGTCATGCCGTCACAACATGACTCGTCCTGATGTCCAAGCATCTTGAGTGTCTAAAGCATGAAAAACCGCTGCTTTATAGGTTTGTAGCAGCCATGCAGCCATGGCTGTACTGTCGTCCTCTCTCTAACCGTCTACCTGCGAGCGCAAAGGGCGAGCGAAATCCAAGCAATGAACGCTCAGCGAGATCATGTAATTGTACAATGTGATGTGTCGGTATGCTTGGACGAAGAGCAGGAACAACACCAGCAGAAGGAACTCGAATAGCCCCACGTGTCCCGTGTGTCTATCTTGCACTATCAGGGACATAGACCGCTCAACAGCTGACTTGAAGCAGTGGGTACCTGATTCGCCCCCGAGTTTCCAGCAGGCCATCATTCTGACCTGAAGAAAGCTTGTGCAGCTCACTTTACGGCTTGCTGCTGCAAGAACTGCGACGTGCACGCAATGATCCAGTCATAAAAGTCCTTGTTCTCCTGAATTCGGTGGTAGAGGGCTCCATCTTTGTTTCGCAGGCCTGTCAGGATGACTCGTCGAGCCATCTTATATAACAAGGGCGCCAACATCTGCACAGCAAGTACGTTTGTGTGACAGCGGTCTGCGAACATGCGCATCGATGTGCACGGAGCACCAAGAATGATTCCAGCTGAGATTTTTTGTTTATTGACGTGAAGGCAAAAAGCGTGACTCGATTTGAAGCTGCACACACGTCAGGATGGTGCGGACTTACGCTTCAAAAAAACTAAAGTAAAATATGTTCATGCATGAATGCCAACTTATACAGAATTCAGGCTCACCGAGCTAAGGTTGTCCATACTTCTGTTGGTTGCTGTTCCTTCTCTGGGCTGCGGACCCTTCATGAATGTTGCGCCATCAGATATGCAGAGTTACCTAAGTTGGCCAATTGCACACCTTCAGGATGAAATTGATTACCATTGCGGGCACCATAGGCATGCGTGGGTCCACATTTGACTGCATGAAGACGCGGCACGCTTGACCGCCCTCGGCCGTTTTGCTGTCAAGCGGAACAATCCGCACCCCAGAACCTTTAGCTAAGACGACCGTGTGCCTGCCTTTGCTGACTTCAAGAAATTCTTCCTGCATGGCACAAGCATGGTTCCAATCCCATTTCTTGCTGCTGCAGTGTCGCGTACTGATTTCGGTTGGAAACAGGCCAAGGAGGAAGAGAAGAGATGGCAACTTGAATGTCGAAGATGAAACATACCAAAGCATCATTCCGGCAAGTCCAACAGGCCATGTCAGTGCACCGCTTTGGCTCTACACTTCTGATAACCGGGTTGCATTGCATTTATGCCGTGGGCAGCGCGGCCGTCAGTCTTTGTCACACAAATTCCGAGCAACGGGACGAATGCATCGTGACTGCAATCGCACGTTGTGAAGCATGACTGCGCAGCCCATGCAAAACATGTAGTGCATGAGAAAGCAGGTCGATGCAACACACCTTGGAGGGCTCAAACGTCTCAAACAGAATCAGTGCAGAGCCATCTGACTGTAGGCAGTCTGAACCACGAGCCCAGACAAACACTTGTCGGGCAGCCAGTGGCCATGGAAGACGAATGCCGTTGTAAACCTTCATCTCCATGACGCCCAGCTGTGCGAGGATGGTTGAGTCTATCAGCAGATGGTTCCAGGTGGAGAGAAGGTCAAACTCCTTCACCAGGGCAAGCACCTCGTGCATGCCGCAGTCAAAATCGGCTATGAATTTGAATTGGTGCACGGGCTGACCGGGTACGTGCTTGTAAAAGGACTGCATGCAACATGCGGGCTCATTTTCATAGGATCCCAAATGCAGCAAGGTGGAGCAAACTTCTGTGGTCCTGTGGACGATGCGAGTCACCGTTCTGAACTCGTGCTTCGAAGCTGTTACCAGTACTGGTGCTGCCGTATGCACGTCTGATGTCCCCATAACCTTCAAAACGAACTCCCTGGTGGACTGGAATAACAGATTGTGCTCTTTCAGCGGAAGGCTGTTGAAACACTACAGACGAAGTGTGACGACTAGGACATCCACTAAATTGTCATTAGTCTCAACTCATCTAAGCATAGACTGAATTGAGACTTCATTTCTTGTTCGATGTGTGCTGACAGTTAGCACACAGAGGCATGACTATATGCACACTAGATTGAACATGGAATCAGGGGATAGGAGCTATATACCAACAGCTATCATACCAATTTAACCAAAGGCAAGGCATCTGCCCATTGCCCAGCAACATTTTTTGAGCGTGGCACCTGAAAGGTGACGACAGTCAGCATGTCGCCGGTGCACATTTGGTATGGCACATCGTGCTGCAACCCAACTTGCAGACTGGTAAACTGGGGACAGCGTCATCAGCCACAAGGACAGTATTGGCGTTCTTCCTCCTACCACGGAACTGCTGCCGTACCTGCAAAGACCCTGTGCTGCATTGAGTGTAGCCATCCGTGCTGTCTAGTTCCTGCAAGAAGTCCGCCACCTGGCGCATGAGAGTGGCATGCGCGGCCAAAGCTTTGGCGATTCTGGGCACCGCGCGTGCAACTGCCTCGCAAGAGAGACCCGTCCGCTGACTGGCAGACCGCAGCACTGCATCAGCCTCCATCCACTGGAAGTCACAAGTCATCAGCTTTGTATACAGCGGCCAAGACTCCATCCACTGCTCCACCACGCCGGGCAACTCCTGGTCACTTGTTTTTGTCAAAACGGCACTCGCTGCAGTTCCCTGCACGGCACATCCATATAATCATCGGAGATAATAATGGTTCTTGTCAGGTCAGCCGTCAAGGCGCACTGTGAGCGTGTACTCATGTCTGCGTCGGTCATTTGCCCAAAATGCGCACATCCTGACCAGCATTCGAATTTGGACGAGAGGGGGGTGCGTTGGCACACATCATGCAGGCCGCTGCAGCTGTCGACACAAACTCCATCCATGTGATCCATGGTCGTGTGGTCAACTAAACCCCATCGCTCGCCTCCTTCATGACGATATGCGCAATGGGTACACGAGATAAGCTCCGATGACACTAACTTGAGGTGAGATTATCTCCCCCCACAAAAGCTCCAGGCGCGAACATAGCAAGGCAGCTCAGCTCAGCTCAGTCGCCAATGTCCATGTGGATGCGGTAGTGTTGTAAACAGATACATCATCATCATCAGCTCACCCTAGCTAATTCACTTCCAGCAGAGCAGCTATTCTGCTTCCACGACGCTCAGACGCATCCCCTGGCGAGTGCTAGGCAAATACGTACGTGTATAGACTCAAACAGCGGTGGCTGAACATCAAGCTCGGTCCAGAATGGAAACACACTGAAATGCCGAGAGGATCACAGCCACCCACAAGAGCTCATGCATATGACATGCAGGCATTTTTCTCAACTGTGTGCAGAGGAAAGTACCTGGCCAGCACATTGAGTGCGCTCCGGCCAGTGGGTTGATAAACAGGCCATGCCCTGCAAATTGCATGGCTCGGCGGTAAGCTCCGGGGCGGTCTGTGCGTGTCTGGAATCCTCCGGATCAAGTGATGCGCTGCACTGACAGGCTTTCCTATCGTGTGCACGGCCTTCGCAGAACATGCCCGCCGTAGGCGTGCTTGAGTAAACGTCAAATGCGCTCTGTGGCCCGTCACCCCCCAAGCCGTTGTTGCTTGCGTGTCTGTCTGAGAAGGCCCTGATAGGCTGTGATTCAGGCGACATGAGGCATGCTGTTGCCAGGCGCGCTGAAGATGGCATGGCATCTATTTGCGATGCTTCGTGCGACGCAGCGGCGTGCGCTGACAACCCGCGCCCTAGGGGTACATGCAGCAAGGTGTGCGGTGTGAATGTGTGGTGAATGCCCATGGCTTCCTGCCTGAGTGGGGAGGTGCAGGGCGGTAGTGGTGTGGAGAGTGGGTTACTTGCTATGTGTTCGGTCAGGCTGAACGACTGCTGAACCCCCCGCTGGTAGTAGTCACCCTCGCTGCTGCCTGTGGATGACATGAGGGACCGCGAAGACACGTTTTCTCGGAATACGTCCACGCCGGGGCTGGAGTCGTCCGAGAAATACTGCTCGTGGGAAGCTGCACATGAGTAGAATTCCTCTGACCTTGTATCAGAGGCCCCTGTTATGCGAGCTGCATCTCGCGACGCGTGTGAATCCCCCAGGATGTGCGTCCGGATGCTCAGTTTGCGCGATGTCATGACATTTGTGAGGACATCCTCGCCACTCGTGACGTCGGAGATTGTTGGCATGGGACCAGCGCCCTCAGCCAGTTGTACCACTCCGTCGCCACCCATGGACGGAACTCGTCGCAGAGGGTTGATGGATGAAGCTGCACAGCCTTCGACACTTGAGGGCTGAGGATACGCACGCTCTCCAGCGCTTGCTGTGGTGAGGGGCCATGCAATGCTTGCAGACTGCACGCTGCTAGAGTTGTAGACTTTCCGAAGATGGGCCTGAGAAGATGATGTGCTGCGGGAACTTTTTAATTGGCTGCGTTTGGAGCGCGACAATGAACTCAATACTTCCTTGACCTGATTCAGCGCCTGCAACCCAGGCGCTCAGTGATTTCGACCAGCATCCACCCAAGGCGTCGAAAAGCCAGCGCATCTCATAGAACGAAAGAACCCATGCACGTGCCCCATAAACCACTCTCCTACTGGTCACATACGCCCTTGCATGCGCTTCCCACAAGAGAGCGAGCGCTCTGCTGTAACTGGAAACCAGCGAACCCTATCAAGCACGTCTGCCTGAACCTCGCTTCAAAGTCAACAAGTTACAGCACGGTGCATAAGAAGAAAATGCAAGCATTTCAATGTTTTTGCCTTGAGATGATGCGTTGAGAAGCCACATTCCGTCTTTGCCCCTATCGCACAATCAATAGATTGGCGAAATTCTCAGCCACACAAACACCATTGCGATGGAGACTTTCTTAAGTGCAATTATGTTTTGCTCTATCTCCTGCATGCGCAGCTATGGCGATGACTTTCATGCAAAACCAACTTGCGGAGCACCATTTTGTGCCTGTTGATATGCGTACCTGGCGTATTCCGGACCCCTTTTCTACATCTATCGGGCTCTTCAGCAAGTTCCCCTTTGCAGCTTTCGTCTTTCCGCCTGCAGCTGGCGGGCTAGTATGCAACTCTGCCATTGCAAACACCACAAACCCTTACATCACGCTCTTAATGGGTAAGCGAAACTTTTGAATAGATGGTTAGCATAGGCATGGGTGACAAACTGAATGTCACGTTTCACGGGTGGTGCAACTACATGGCAATCTAGCATAGCCAGGAAGAGTTGCCGTTGAGCGGGATCAACCTCTGACGCAGGCCTGATGCTTCGCTGTCTGCAAGCAAACTATGGGGCTGTGTGGTTACTGATTGCTATGATCCTTAAGGAGGGGGGCATGCAGGTGGCGCAAGGAAGGAATTGCGCCCGTTCCACGGGCCGTGGGATGGGGAATTTGCAGAGCACGTGGTCGTGAGGCCATGCACGTGATTCTGGTACTTCAAATGTATACTTGATTAAAACTAGCCTGGTCAGTGGTTAGAGAACTGAGCCACAGATACTACGTGCAATACATCAGTGCCTTCTGCACGTCAGTCCCTGAACTGGTGACGAGGTCGTGTTCCGTTTGCAACTTTGCCAGAACGCCGCAGAATGTTGCAACGCGCACAGCAGCGCGCCTTGGGCCTTGCGAACGAGGTGCTTGTAGCTCAATATGCGGTAGGTATGTCCACATGGGCAGGGCGTTCTGGGGAACCTGTCCCAGCTTTGAGTGACAAGCATAGATCAATCTTGCCAGCATTCGACCCGCCAGCACGTCTTTTAATGGGACCTGGTCCAGCAAACGCACATCCACGCGTATTGGCAGCTCAGGCGTTTCCTCTGCTTGGACACATGCATTCCCCCTTCTTCGACATCATGAACGACATCCAGGAAGGCTTGAGGTGCGTTAGGGTGCAACTTGGCGTGCGTCTGATAGCCTTGCTGTGGTGCATGGGATTGACCATACCGCCGTCAAAAATAGCACTTTATCAGAGACACAACTATGCCGCAGCTTCCGCTGCGTGTTCTGACGTGGGAATCGCCAACGCAACTCCAATTGACCAACCACTACAATGAGTGCACCCTACCACACCGCAACATGTAGGCATGTGAACCGAGTGTCGCGCGAGCACACGAGTACTTATCAGGCACGATAGTTTTGTTTGGACCTCAAGTGCACTTACACGCCAGCGAATGGCACGTTGCACATGTGGGTGGATCAGATACCTTGCTCGATGTTCATGTCAGACCTTGCATCCTTCACAAGCGACGAGATGATGAGTATTTAATGATAAATAGCGCCAGCACGCATAGACTTGCCCGATGCAAGCATAAACCCTGAACGCGTCATGACGAACGCATACGCCGGAACAGAACTGTCAATTCAACTGAAGGACTCATCGCTTGACACGACTGCAAAGTAGCTTGCTTTTGTGACCGACATCCTTGAACGCTGGTGCCAATCCTTTCTTGGGGTGGAGTCCATGTTGTTCTCTGTGCAAAGAATTCGCGCAGCAATACCCCTCGCCGGCTTGCCCTCAGCGAGGCCAGCGGAGACAAGCGGGATTAATAGCCCAGGCTGCATATTCACAACGGTCGGCTGCAGCATTTTGTCGTCATCCTCGAGCTTGATTCTCGCACTGCGGGCCGCAGCAAGAACGTCCAATGTCTTTGGCAATAATAGAACTCTAGTCGCCGCCTCGAGCGCCTTTGTCACCGTCAAGCCATTACAGTTGCTGCATCCAGGTATACCTTCCAGACAGACACCAAATACACTCTATGTGTATCGGGGTCGGGACATGCTGGTATGGAGGCTGCAATTGCAAACTTGGTCGAGCCAGGCGACAAGGTCCTAGTGGGTAACAAGGGCATCTGGGGAGCGCGAGTTGCGGATCTAGCAGCGCGCTATGGGGCGCAAGTCATTGAGATGACAACCGGCGGTGAACCTCGGAGCTTCTCGCTTACAGAGATCAGTACAGCCGTTGAGAAGCACAAGCCCGCTCTGCTGTTCCTCGTCCAAGGGGAGTCCTCGATGGGTACGTGTCCAGACGGGAATAGCTGGCAAGACCATGACGATAGAGTGATGCTAGACACAGCCAGTTAGGTGGAATCGACTTTGAATACCTGGTTTGCCATGGATCCATCCTGAGTGGGTCTGAATCTTGCGATTCTTGCGGGGGATCGACAGGGTTCAGACCTTGCGTGTGGCCTTGCTCCGTATCATAATGAGCGCAAGTCGATTTGAGTTCAAGGTTGGGTCGGGATGCTTACTTCGGTCATTGCGCAAGAAGATTAGATTTGGTCCCTTGCGGGCATGCTCACACTGGCCTCTAGGCTGCATGTATCAAATCCATGCATTCGATGCGGCTCACTGACACGCATGTGCATGGCTCGTGTCTGAGCACTTGAAAAGCGTGAATTTTCTTATTTTTAGACATGGGGCTCAGACTGCATTTTGGCAGAGCACTGGCTCTTGGTGAAACGATTCACAGCCATCAGGCATGAAAACGGCACAGAAAGTTCACCACAGCTCACGCTTGCATGCCAACCCCTGATTTCCTCACTTTCAGGTCTGGGCAGTTGGGCAGAACAGCTGCATAGCGACAGGGAACGTGAATCCTCATCATGAGTGTCGGCTTGTGTTCTTGTGCACCTGTGCACCACCCTCCTCCACCCTCCTCCCGGCGAAGTCCTCAGCGTCATCGCCCTTGAGCATTCACCTCTAGGTTATGATCGTTTTCCACCGTTGATGGCAAGCGGCCTGACACATGCTGCCGATGTAGTCTTCGATCAGCATGGGCAGTGTCGGAGCGAAGAAGCGCCTGCTGCAAGTGTGCTGCATGTTTGGCGCCGACGTTACGACGCATGTGGATGTTTGCAAAGGATTGCCAGGAATTCATGCGATGGTTCGGGCAGCAGCGAGCAGTTGTGTGAACGCATGCAGGCGTGCATCAAAGCTTTGCCGGCGTGGGGGACGTCTGCAAGAAGAACGGCACGCTGTTCCTCGCAGACACCGTCTGCAGCCTGGGCGGAGTGCCCTTTTACGCAGACGCCTGGGGAGTGGATGCCATGTACTCCGGGTCTCAGAAGGCGCTCGCGGCTCCCCCAGGGGCTGCGCCGTTCATGTTCAACCAGCGAGCATTCGACAAGATGCAAAACCGCAAGACCAAGCCCGCGTCGTACTACCTGGACATGACTCTCGTCGGGGACTACTGGGGCTGGTATGATAAGCGCTTCTACCACCACACTGGCATGGTTTCAATGCTCTACGCGATGCGCGAAGCTCTCGCCCTCGTACAGGAGGAGGGCCTTGATGCGATGTGGTCACGGCACGCGGCAATGAACGTCATGTTGTGGGATGGCCTACGGGAAATGGGCCTTGAGCACTACGTGCCCGCCGTTGAGGACCGCCTCATGACTGTTAACACCGTAAAGGTCCGCATCAAGCCCCCTTCCTGGCTGCTTCACATGACGTTCAATTTGCGACGCTTTGGTGCAGGTCCTTTCGCTGCACAATTATCATGTTCGTGACGATGCGTTTTGTAGGTGTCCTTGTTGCTTTGGTGGCTGGTTGCACTTTGCATTGTTGCATGCTGTTCTTGTATCACGCCATTTCGAGATAAAGGCATTGCTGTTTACTCCCTCCTCACCAATTGTGCGTCACCAAGCTTGGTCGGCACATATGGGCGAGGCGTTTGCCAAGATGCAAATCAAAAGGTTGCAATGCATATACTTTTTTATGTCATTTCAAGTCAGTGAGTTGGCTGCCAAGCAACACTTAGCGTCACATTTGGAAGGTTTGTGTATATGAGAGACAACTAGATACTTTCAAAAGCCATGAATTTGGATAGAAATAAATAGTAAATATTCATATAGCCAACTGCGTGTGTGGGACAGCTGGGCGGTTACCCTGCCAGGCAGTGCGCCAGCACTGCAACTCGAGGCAGGCACCGTACAATGCCAAAAATCAAGCCCACCTGCTGTTATGGACGTATCATGTGCCTGGTGGCTGTGCAGGTCCCAGAGGGTGTGGATGCCATGGCAGTCATACAGCATTGCATGAACAAGTACAAGGTGGAGATTGCGGGGGGCCTGGGCCCTTCGGTAGGCAAGGTCTGGCGGATCGGAATTCTTGGATACAACGCGCAGCCTCAAAACATTGCTTTGGTGCTGGCGGCCTTGAAGGACGCCCTCAAACAACAGGGTTGTTGAGGCATTGGAAAAACAGAGGAACGATCGGATATCATTCACCATGAGTACTTTTCCTGCGGCCTTTGATGAGGAGCTCACCAAGGGCACTCGTCAAGACAAAACTGCACTGGGGGCATGATGAACGCGTTGGTACCAGTGTCAGTGCAAGTTTATCCACACATGTACCAATGTAATCCACGGCTCCCTGCCGCAGTATGTCTTGATCCGTATTTGTCGACCACATCGAAGTTGCTGCCTGGCGTTGGCACATGTTGGCACGTGGGCGATGTTTCAGATGCGCCCAGGGCCGTCAACGCATGCTCGTGTTCATATTTTTCAGTACATGTTGTAGTATCAGAGATAGTGCGCATATGCACTCGTCGCTCTGAATCGTTTGCATTCAACGCGGGCAACCTATTAATTCTCCCAAATGCTTGCTGATAGATCCGGCGATTTGCGCCAAAGCAACCCAGGTACATCGTGCGGAGATCGGGGACCTTAGTCTATTCAGATGAGTCATGAGTAACAATTTGCCATGGTATTCATCACCACGTTGTGACTCATTTGGTCGACAACACTGACAGTGTCACTGTTGCGAACGTCACCCAGGGTCTCTGGCAAAAATATATGCTTACCACTCGTCGAGGGCACAAAATTGTTCGATGTCCCAGCCAGGCGAGAACTATCTCCTGAGCAGTGAATGACGTCTGAGTACCGGTCTGCACTGTTGTACATGTCGGTGAGATGTCCATCATGAATTTTGTCTTGAGAGTATGGTCAAAGATACTGGGTCTCCTGGATCCCTTGTTCGTTACCCTTGCAGCCGTGCAGTCGAGGGCTCGCTTTTTCGAAAGAGGATTTGGGGACCCCACAGCAATTTCGAATGTGTTGGATTATGTGCAAGGTGGGTGACAAGCACTTTGTGCCTAAAGATTTAATCAAGTGCAAATGCAAGTGAATTGCCGAACATGAGGCATATGTCCCAGGCCGTGCTTGGTAACTTGCTCGGACACTCGAGTGTTTACTTCTAGGGTTTCCGTCAACAGTCACATTGGCCCGCGAGGGCACAAACTGGCTGGCCAAGGTGGCCATACAGCCACCAAAACGTTCCCTGCCAGATATTTATTCACAAGGTGAAAGCCCAAAGGATCCTGCTTGCGTCGCTGGCGTTTGCCGCCAAAGTCTTGAGGACGATCCATGCATTGTTCCTAATTCGCCAAATTCTCCTAATTCGGACTCACAAGTCACGAGCGAGTTCCTTCTGCGAGAATCAGGCCTTTTTACGTTCAAAAGCACATAAATAACAGACCAATTAGGGCACCGATGCTGCATGACTCCGCAATTTCACTCTATAACACTGTTACCACGACACTATTGCAAGTCGTCCACTCTACACACTGCTTACCACCACTGCTCCCCGTCACTCATTGCTCAGTACTCACCGCCACTGCTCACCGCGAACGCTCATGCCGTTTTCTAACGCAACGGCTCGATGCCAAACAATAAATACACTACTCTGTTAATAAACGCCACCATGGCAACCTTCGTTCCATTCTGTCCCACCACTGTCGCGTGGCTGCCCTGACGTCAGCATCTCTCAGCGTCGACACTCTGCTGTCGCTTACCGCGTGTGGCACGTCCGCAGCTCTACACACAGCAAGCATGCATCCAGGCGCAGCGCTCAATCCTGACCCCATCCATTTTGGGGCTTTGTGCAGCCATATACCACGGTACTGCATGACTAAGCGGCTCGCACATCAATTACCATACTCGATGCCACGCTGCATACTTGAGAAAGGTCATTTGCCGCATGCGAAAAGGGGGTTTGCGGAACGTGAACAGGCCAGCGAGCAGGTGAATCATAGCCAGCGTTGCCTCACACCACTGTCAACCCACGGCCCACCTCTCATCGCTACAAACGTCGTTCCCTGCAGGTACCTTTGCACCGATTGTAATGCACATGTCTCCGGTGCATGCCATGGTTGCGAGCATGATCAAGGAGATAAACAATGGGAATCAGACGCCGTCTGCAATGAATCTGGAGCCACAAGCAAGTATCTCCACCTGTGTGGGCAAGTTTCGCAGCCCGCTTGCAGACTTTCTGCCTGAGGAGAGCCATCAGTGCGTGTTCCAGGTCGTCAATCCACCCAAGAGTACGCAAAACGCCACCCTGTCAGCCTGCTGATGGTTTTTATTGATGATGAAATGGAACATCGATCCGCCAGATGTCCTTGGGCCTCTGTTATTCTTCTCAAGTTCAGTCTCATTTTGTCAGTTTGCGTATCAGACAATAGACAAAGTCCACAAGCTTTTGCAGAGCTGGTGGCGAGGTTGAAAGCCAATGCCCTTTGTCCAGCAACGCTTGGATTTGCTAGCGCAGCATCGCCAGTCGTCATTGGGCTGAATGCAATACCAGCTCTCCCGACTGGGGTTCTTGCATCAAGTAGCACACTGCGCGCAGATACCCCTATCAAAGGCGCATGCGTTATGCTGCCGGCGACAGGGGACCAAGGGTTCAAATTCAGGCGGAAGCTGTACGCCGATGCTCTAGCCAAGGCGGGCGTCGTCGGTATCCTGGTGGTTGCTCCCTTGTACGGCGCACGCAAGCCAAAGGGACAGAACAAGTACTACGTGCGGCTGGTTACGGATATACTTCTGCAATCTCTAGCGATCACATGCGAAGCATCTGTGCTGCTGCATTGGGCCCGGGAGACATTCAAGTGCAAAGTGGCAGTCACAGGCATCAGCTGGGGTGGCGCCATGTGCTCAACGACGTCGGTGCTGTACCCAGGGCCGCTTTCCATCATCCCGTACATGGGCTGCCCCAGCCCAGGATACCCATTTGCGCATGGTGCGGCCCGTAATGATCTCGTTACTCTTCCTTCCACTATCGCCCTCTGATACAGCTTGTCTTGCTCCAACGTTCGTGCGGCCCGCTGGGAGAACATCAGTGGATGTTATTCCTCAGGACAAAGTCACGCTCTCGATCCCATTGATACATGGAGGGTGCAGTGAGGTGCCAGTGTACATACTCATTCGAGAAACATGTCACGAATGTTGCCCATACCCTGCCGGTTCTGTTTGCCATGTAGTGGAGCTGTCAATGGGTAGACAATCATCGGTAGACAGCATGGGTGTGTCCCAGTTACCCTAGTGTGGTGAAAAGCTATGTCGCCATTCCGCTGTGTCCATTGTGAAACGGGGCTTCCTCATTGTGTTCACGTTCTGCATAAACATCCTTGCCCACGTCTCGGCCACGAATGAAGAAGCAAGAAGCTTTCTCTGGTTGCAATTGCATATTCCATGTATCGTAACCTGACCTGATAGAACCGACGAGAAAGCTTATTGACTGGTGTGTTCGGGGCACTGCAGTTGCCAGTCTCAAATGATCGATCGAACAATCAGCAAGTCAACAAGTCCTTTAGTCCTTTCTTTCATTCAATCAACTGACTTCAAGTAGAAGAAGGTCGTGTCGTGCGCTTGCAGGTGTGTTGTCGAAGCTGGCGGCGTGGAATGCTCTGACGCCAGCCCCCAAGGGCATTCCAGGCGTCCCCAGCGAATGTGGGGATGTCAGGGATACGTTGAGCGCGTGGATGGATTATGCAACGGAGTTGCCACGTTTGCGCCACTCTCAGCATCCCATCAAGGCACCGCGTGTGTTGTTGCAACTGCAGGCCGCCGACGACCATGTCATCCGCTACGACCACGGGTGTTCGATGTTTGAGGTCCTGAGCAAGGACTGCCCTGGAAACGCCACGTTTCGGACGATGAGCGGGGGGCATGTAAGCGGTTTTTTATTTGCCAAATGGAGGCTGCCCATTGCCGTGCTCGACGCAATGGACAGATTGCCTGCTTGAGCACTGACATGTCATGCAGCACATGCCCTCTTCTGTGACCTCAAGGCAGCGATTGTGATTGGTGAAGGGATGATGAGGAATAAAATGGCCAGATGCCATGGATGAAAGTTGACTGAATGAGGAACCTTTGTCAGGGCTTGTTGCACAACATTGTAGCTCAATCAGTTGTAAGTGTTCGTGTTCTTCTGTGCACTAAAAACTTTGATACAAGGCAAACCCCGAAAGCGCCCCAAACAACGACCAACATGTTAAACTGTCAACGGGATCGTGTCGACAAGCAGACGCCCCCCAGGCCAACCTAAACTGAATCAGGCTGAGCAGTAGGTAGGCCCTAGCCTGTGCATCTCACTTGGCAAGTTGTCTCGTCAATCAGATTCTCTCCCAAGTAAGCCAAGCTTTGTTAGCGATTGTTGATGACGATGGCTCACGATGTATCCTATGTGCAAACGATGTCCCGTGACATATGTCCTCCTCTCCAAGAGATATGACTGTTACAGTGATCTCGCTAGTCTTCACGATCGTAGGCAATCACAAGCTGATTTTGCTGAGGAATCTTCGTGTACTTTCCAGCACTGAGAAAACCTGTGAATTGATGAAGTTGAAACGAGGAGAAGCAATATTTAGCGATCGCGCAGGCACTATTTGCCAGATGTGCTGAAGTCAGGTGGCTTGATATAGGCAGGCAGACATGAGCAAATGCTTGCGTGCACAGCGAACGGTGATAAGCACGTGTATGTGATCACATGTCTCGTTGTGCTTGAGTTCAATGGCACTTGAGACGGAAGATGTCAGCTTTGCCAAAGCCTTTGGCGTTATTGTGTGCGCAAACCTATCTCCAGCAGTCGACAAGGAGATGATCTTGTTGTGATGCTGGAAACATGCTTTGCAAACTCTCATTTATACAGGGGTGTCCCACGCTTTTCCGGTAAGGTTAGAACGGATGCAATCGTCTTCGTTCGCTTACCAATCGCGCGCATCAAGTGCTTGCTCGCTATCAACGTGTTTCGAAAGCTCGTTTGCGTCCAAGCTCTGAGCTATTGTGTTCAGACGTGAGACTTACAGTTGACGATATTTAGAAGGGTAACATGCCGTTCCGTGAGAGAAGAATCTGTGCGTTGCCCCTAAAGATGAAGGTGTGCGTCTGTCGCTGCTCAGCGATGAGTAGAGCGGACAGCCTCTTGGGCATGCCTAGAGACCACCGCGAAGACTTCATGCTTCTCGGACCTGAATTGGGACCTCCTTGCCATAATTTCATCCACCATTTGTCATGCCATCTCATCTAGCTTCAGTGGCTCGGTCGGAGGTGCGCAGGACCCATTCAAGAGCTGTTAGTTTGCGATCCCGGTCTCAGTTCCGACGGCTCCTACATGGCACAAAACGGTCAATGAAACGAATACGAATGCTCAAAAGTGTGGACGCACGGTGCTTTGTATGAAGTGCTTTGTATGAAGTGTGGACGCACGGTGCTTTGGGCCTGCTGGGTGGAACTAAGCTTGGATGTTGAGCGTTATCATTGGGTTGCGCGTATCATCGGCGCTGAACGCTCCGAGAAATTGCAAATGGGGGCTGCAGGGACTTTGCTCACACGATGCTTGTATGAAAACCGTTCGCACTGGCAGCAATAGAAATTACCAACCACAAACGGTTGCCTGTCAGTTCCTGTCTTCCAGACATTGCCCTGCTCGTTCGTCACTCAACAATTTCCCTGCAATTTTCTCCGAGCATGACGCTTTGAAGGCTGCGCGGTCCAAGCAAGCAGCCGAGCTGTCGGCGCTGCGGTCTCGACCTGTCATGATCGCCGTGCCGGCGCCATATCTTGTTTGGATGGACCTGCAATGCGGTGTAACAAATGAAGAACGATTGTATATCTGCTGTAGTTTCAAGCACCCATATCATTTCATCACACTCAATGCACTAGCTTCGCGAAGTAGCCTCCTGCCAAGCGAGTTACAACAGCTGCTTGGCAGATCGCGAGCTGCACACCCAAGGGTGGCAGGCGCCAGGAGCCAGAGTTCGAGTCTTTGGCACCCTAATGACCCAAAACATGTTGTTAACCTCGTTCCGCGCATGGTGCTCATCGCCATCCTGGCGATTTCGTGCCATTTCACCTCCTCCACCACCAGGTGGCGTGTGCACAGCACGCTCGTCTCGGCCGGGTCCGTCGCTTCGGCGATGAGCGCCTTGATGTCCACGCGCAGCATGTCCAGGATGCGCCTGAACTCGTCCTCGATCTGGCCCTGGATCACGATGGGCCTCGGGACGACTTCCCAGCCCAGTTTGGAGGTGTCCTCCAGGGCGGGATGGACGGGACCCGGGGGCGCCGGAGGATCCGGCTCGCAGTATGTCTCGCCGCACCGGTTCTTCATGAGCGCCTCGATGTAGTCCGCCGTCCTGGCGTTGTGCAGCGACCCCGTGCCCGCGAACCACCTGCCGTGCAGGTACAGATACCTGGCGCAAAAGATGGCCGCCGGCTGGCGAAACTCGGCCGCCTTCTGAGAGATGGGGTTGTCGACCTTCAGGACGCACTCCATGATCGCCGCCTTCATCTCGTCGTCGCTCACGAAGTAGGGCGGCGCGTACGGCACGACGATGTTGTGCTCGAACGCCCCCTTGTTGCGGTGCAGGCGGCAGTGGATGTCGCGCTGCTCGCGCATCGTCTGTTCGTACAGCTTGTAGTTCTGCCAGCCGTCGGGCGTGCTGAACGGCGGCTCGGACAGCGCCGCTTCCTTGGGCTGCAGGGCGCTCCTGACAGCGGGATCGTTGGCGACCAGCGTCGCGTTCTTGATGGACGCGTTCAGACCCTGTGTCTTGTCGATCTCCAAGCGCTTGCCGTTGTGCACGACGAACATGTTCTTGCCGCGTTCGTCGACGCCCAGCACGTTGCGGTTCTCCTCGCAGCCCACCCAGTGCATCTGCTGCACGACCGCCTCCGTCAGCTTGCTGCTCTCCAGCGCGCACTGCGCGAACGCCGGCGAGCGCAGCAGCTCGCGGATCGTCGCCTCGATTTCCGTCGCGCAGTAGTTGTTGATGATGATGGTCGTGTTGTTGGTGTTGTTGGCCTCGATGGTGCTGTTCGTCATTGTGTTCACGTCCACGTTGCAGACGGCGGACGAGGCCGTGATGGTGGTGGCTGTCGACGTGCTTGGGAGCACGACGCTGCTGACCCCTGTTGCCTCATCGTCGACAGCCATGACGCTCGGGCACGTCTTCCTGTGCCTGTATTTATGATACCTGTCGCTGAACGACCTGCCGCATTCGCACTGCTGAAGTCGTTTCCCCCAGCCAAGGGTGCCAAAGCGACGCTTGGCCTGCTCGGCCGGAAACCAGGCATCACATTCAAATGTTCACCAAACCTGGCTGGACAACAGCCCAATCTCAAATGCATCTCATTCACAAGGCTGAGCTTCAAAGAAAAAGTTGGCCAAGCAAGGGCCACAATGTTCATCATTTGGTGTGCAAGGTGACCATCGATAGATTTGAAGTTATTGCACAGGCATTGGACTGAATTGTGACCCCCACACACCCCCTTCGATATCAATGTTGGAATGGATGGTGCGAGGCTGGCTCTTCAAAATCAGAGCACCCTTGCAGCGCTTGCTGCCCACTACAAAAATAGTTACATGTTCCAACAAGACATCAAAATCATCATCATTGCGGACAGTCCATTCCATTTCCATCCGAAACCAACCACGCCTGCTAGTTGTCATCCATGGGACAATCCTTCATTTGCTTCCACAACTTCCATCAACCCGAGTGAACTTGCACGCTCACACACAGGTGCATCCGCGATACACCAAGTTGAACCCAATTAATACAATCGGTGAACACAAACTGTACCAGATAAAGCGCTCGCGAACATATATCCCACGTTTCACGTACAATAACGGCATAGGTTGGGCAATTGGAAGACGCATCAATCTGACAAGAACGATGTCACCACCACTTGCATACATGGTGAGATACTGCCAACGAACCGAGCAGCAGGGGCACGCCAGCAAAAACGTAGTACGGCCAAAAATCGTCACAATGAATCTCATAATTAAACGCCCATTGCACTAAGAGTACCCACACCGCGGCATCAAGTCCACATAACATCGTCAAGTCCTTGGTAGACGAGATGCAGGTCGCGTCGCGCATGCTCAAATGCTCATCGATTGCCTTAGTCTCCTTTGTGCTGATAGTGTCAGCCTTACTCACTGGCAATGGAATGGCAGTACATGCACGTACTTGCCCAAAAGTTGCCCCGAAGAAGAGGAACCACTTTCACTCGTCGTGTGTACGTGGTCGTCCAGTGACGAGACTTCCCGTCCAGGGCTCTGCACCTCAAGTGTCGCCGCCGCAGGTCTGCAGGTGCTCTCAGGTGGTAACCTGGTGGAGGCCTGGATAGGATCATCGGTGACTTCATCATCGATGACTTCGCTAGATGTTGCAGCTGGATTCAAGCATGATTCAAGGACTTGGTCGCCGTTCTTTTCATACTCCTTCCATAAGCGATCGCCATTCTTTTCAAACTCCTTCCATAAGCGAGAGTGAAAAACCGATTGACCCACAACAACACAAGCTTGAAAAATCAAGCATGCGACTGCATATGCATTCTTGATTGTATGAGAGGCACCAAAGCTCACGACCATGACAAAGGCAAAGAACCCCAGAAACCCCGAAAAACGCATTGCGAGTGCAATGTACATGCGACTCTGGTAATCAAACTTTTCCATTGT
>NW_028323333.1:0-60979 GCF_984573655.1 Nuphar pumila | reverse complement strand
GAATGGCTTGGACAAGATCTCAGGTTGTTCTTCCTCGTCATCCTTGATTAACAGATTCTTGTCGATACAATCCTGGATTATGTTTTTGAGGACAAAACAGTGTTTTGTGTCATGTCCCATGGTACGGTGAAATTTGCAGAATTTCTCCTTCCACTTGCCCATGATAACTGGAGGATCGACCACTTTAGGGAGTTTGACCATCCATTTTAAAAGCATATATTCCAAAACATCTTCACGGGACTGTTCTAGAGCTGTGAATTCTCTGTCGTAACTCCAACCATCGTGTTTCGGCTTTACTTGTTGTTTCACCTCTGGCTGTGGCACTGGCTGAACAGGCTACGACTTGACAAACTTTCCCTTTTGGGCTGCAGAGTTTGCTCTCTCAGTCTTAGAACTTCCTGAGCTCTTGTTGCGGTTTTTCTTGCCTTTCTTGCTATTTGTACCACTGCTGTTGCCTGAGATGTCAGTAGAGTAGGTGAAATGTGTCTTTTTCTTCTGTTCGAGATTACTTCGGACAAAAGGATAACCTTCGTAAATGCCATTTTCTAACCCTGTCTCTAGCCATTCTGCTCTTTCAATCAACTTGATAAATGACTTTGTCGGAGAAGTGAAGATGAGACTCCTTAGAGGCTGAGAGAAATTGTTGAGGATTATCTGTAGTGCATGCTCCTCTGGAATGGGGACCTTCATCTTGTTACAGATGCTTCTCCACCTGTGAATGAATTCTCCTACTTTTTCGTTCTCATTTTGCTTTAAGTTGTACAAATGATTGAGAGTGGGGAGGACTCGACATTGAACAAGAAGTGCTCGATGAATAGGTTTACTACTTTATCAAACTCTCGTAGTTCGATAGGATTGATGTGGTCCACATACCACCTTGACATTGTCTCTTCCAAGCTGCATAGGAAGCAGATGAACAAAGCCCTGTTGTCTTTTTTAAAGCAGCTGCATTCTGCATAAAATGTGGCTAGATGGGCTTTAGAGTTGTCAGTTCTGTCAAATTTGAGGAATTTGCGAGGAAGAATCTCTAGATTATCATCCCCGTCAAGGCCATCGTAGAAATCTTCGCCAGTATAGGTCTGCTTGCCCTTACTTTTGATTTGAATGTCCTTGACTGCTCGAGTCACTTCTCTGAGTTGTTCGCGCATCAGATCCTCTACTGGAATCTCATACTTAGGCTTGTTTACCGATTTGGGCTCTTCAGTTATCTTCGCAAACTGTCGTGGAGGATTCTGACTGAACACGAACTGTTCTTCTTTTGATGCGTCTTCTTCTACTAACTCAGTACCCTCAGAAGTGCTATCTGGCTGGACCTTCTTTCTAACGATCATGATCTGCTTTTTCACAGGCTTCTTCCTCAGTTTGCTCTTAGGAATTGCCCTCTTCAGACTGGCCTCAGCTTGCTCTGACACTGTTTTGGCCATCATCTTCTGAAATAAAGCATAGATAATGGGATCAACATCATCTCCCTTGTTCTGACTCTGTTCTCTAGATGACCTAGGAGAGTCCATTCCATCTATCTCACTGTCACTGGTCAGAGGCGAAACAGTCTGCTTTCCACTCCTTGTCTAAACCATTTCTATAATGCCAATGCTTTCTTCTGCAAAATAAGGGAATGGTTAGAGCGCGAAAGAAGCTTTTGAAACAAAATATTTTGAGAAAAAGGAAGAATGGAGGACTTGGTAGACAATTTAAAAGGTTGTCCTATTACCAGGGATAGGGTCATCACAAGACTTGTGATAATTTTGTCACTATTTTTGTGATAACTGAAAATTTTGCCTTTTTACCTAGGCAAGGTCGTCAACCATGACAAAGGATATTGAAGAAGAATAGAAGAGATATTTAAAAAGAATGTCCCATTACCAGAGATGAGGTCGTCACAAGAATTGTGACCATTTATGCTATAAAAAATGAATAAAAGAATCAAATGTGGCCTAAAAGATTTTCAGTGGAACAAAAAGCAAAACTTTATTGATAATAGATTCAAAGACAAAGAGAGGGTGGACAGACAGTTTGCCACCACTCTTGATATTCAGTAGATATATTGGGTCCAAGAAATACAGAAAGAGAAATGAAAGAGTCCCAAGTGTATTTGGCTGCATGGTATGCCCCAGACCACTGATCCCACTGCAGATTGAATTCTGGCATGTTGCTCGTCGAGAAACGAGTGTTGACACGAACCTGCCGCCGCGAAAAATGTCTGAGACACCTCTCGGGCTGATAATCGACACAGAAGAAGGGCCCCAACAATCTGTAATATTTGTCACAGGCATAAGTGTAGCGAGGATTTGATTCCTGCCGGTTGAAGTAATCCCAAATGATCTCCTCCTGGTGCAGACCCTCTATCAAGGCTCAATATTGAATGACTCACTTTGGCTTCTTACTATTGAACCTGAATGAACTGGCTTTTGATAGCACGTGTCACAGAAACCACGACTGCAAGGCATAAGTGCATACTTCAACCAAGATGGTCTCTCCAAGAGTAAAGTGAGTCAAGCCTCGGTAGAGAAAGGCTAAGGCGGCCATGGAAACTGAAAGATGACGGGGCTGCAGAGTTTGCTCTCTCAGTCTTAGAACTTCCTGAGCTCTTGTTGCGTTTTTTCTTGCCTTTCTTGCTATTTGTACCACTGTTGTTGCCTGAGATGTCAGTAGAGTAGGTGAAATGTGTCTTTTTCTTCTGTTTGAGATTACTTCGGACAAAAGGATAACCTTCGTAAATGCCATTTTCTAACCCTGTCTCTAGCCATTCTGCTCTTTCAATCAACTTGATAAATGACTTTGTCGGAGAAGTGAAGATGAGACTCCTTAGAGGCTGAGAGAAATTGTTGAGGATTATCTGTAGTGCATGCTCCTATGGAATGGGGACCTTCATCTTGTTACAGATGCTGATCCACCTGTGAATGAATTCTCCTGCTTTTTCGTTCTCATTTTGCTTTAAGTTGTACAAATGATTGAGAGTGGGGAGGACTCGACATTGAACAAGAAGTGCTCGATGAATAGGTTTACTACTTTATCAAACTCTCGTAGTTCGATAGGATTGATGTGGTCCACATACCACCTTGACATTGTCTCTTCCAAGCTGCATAGGAAGCAGATGAACAAAGCCCTGTTTTCTTTTTTAAAGCGGCTGCATTCTGCATAAAATGTGGCTAGATGGGCTTTAGAGTTGTCAGTTCTGTCAAATTTGAGGAATTTGCGAGGAAGAATCTCTAGATTATCATCCCCGTCAAGGCCATCATAGAAATCTTTGCCAGTATAGGTCTGCTTGCCCTTACTTTTGATTTGAATGTCCTTGACTGCTCGAGTCACTTCTCTGAGTTGTTCGCGCATCAGATCCTCTACTAAAATCTCATACTTAGGCTTGTTTACCGATTTGGGCTCTTCAGTTATCTTTGCAAACTGTCGTGGAGGATTCTGACTGAACACGAACTGTTCTTCTTTTGATGCGTCTTCTTCTACTAACTCAGTACCCTCAGAAGTGCTATCTGGCTGGACCTTCTTTCTAACGATCATGATCTGCTTTTTCACAGGCTTCTTCCTCAGTTTGCTCTTAGGAATTGCCCTCTTCAGACTGGCCTCAGCTTGCTCTGACACTGTTTTGGCCATCATCTTCTGAAATAAAGCATAGATAATGGGATCAACATCATCTCCCTTGTTCTGACTCTCTTCTCTAGATGACCTAGGAGAGTCCATTCCATCTATCTCACTGTCACTGGTCAGAGGCGAAACAGTCTGCTTTCCACTCCTTGTCTGAACCATTTCTATAATGCCAATGCTTTCTTCTGGAAAATAAGGGAATGGTTAGAGCGCGAAAGAAGCTTTTGAAACAAAATATTTTGAGAAAAAGGAAGAATGGAGGACTTGGTAGACAATTTAAAAGGTTATCCTATTACCAGGGATCGGGTCATCACAAGACTTGTGATAATTTTGTCACTATTTTTGTGATAACTGAAAATTTTGCCTTTTTACCTAGGCAAGGTCGTCAACCATGATAAAGGATATTGAAGAAGAATAGATGAGATATTTAAAAAGAATGTCCCATTACCAGAGATGAGGTCGTCACAAGAATTGTGACCATTTATGCTATAAAAAATGAATAATAGAATCAAATGTGGCCTAAAAGCTTTTCAGTGGAACAAAAAGCAAAACTTTATTGATAATAGATTCAAAGACAAAGAGAGGGTGGACAGACAGTTTGCCACCACTCTTGATATTCAGTAGATATATTGGGTCCAAGAAATACAGAAAGAGAAATGAAAGAGTCCCAAGTGTATTTGGCTGCATGGTATGCCCCAGACCACTGATCCCACTGCAGATTGAATTCTGGCATGTTGCTCGTCGAGAAACGAGTGTTGACACGAACCTGCCGCCGCGAAAAATGTCTGAGACACCTCTCGGGCTGATAATCGACACAGAAGAAGGGCCCCAACAATCTGTAATATTTGTCACAGGCATAAGTGTAGCTAGGATTTGATTCCTGCCGGTTGAAGTAATCCCAAATGATCTCCTCCTGGTGCAGACCCTCTATCAAGGCTCAATATTGAATGACTGACTTTGGCTTCTTACTATTGAACCTGAATGAACTGGCTTTTGATAGCACGTGTCACAGAAACCACGACTGCAAGGCATAAGTGCATACTTCAACCAAGATGGTCTCTCCAAGAGTAAAGTGAGTCAAGCCTTGGTAGAGAAAGGCTAAGGTGGCCATGGAAACTGAAAGATGACGGGGCTGCAGAGTTTGCTCTCTCAGTCTTAGAACTTTCTGAGCTCTTGTTGCGGTTTTTCTTGCCTTTCTTGCTATTTGTACCACTGCTGTTGCCTGAGATGTCAGTAGAGTAGGTGAAATGTGTCTTTTTCTTCTGTTCGAGATTACTTCGGACAAAAGGATAACCTTCGTAAATGCCATTTTCTAACCCTGTCTCTAGCCATTCTGCTCTTTCAATCAACTTGATAAATGACTTTGTCGGAGAAGTGAAGATGAGACTCCTTAGAGGCTGAGAGAAATTGTTGAGGATTATCTGTAGTGCATGCTCCTCTGGAATGGGGACCTTCATCTTGTTACAGATGCTTCTCCACCTGTGAATGAATTCTCCTGCTTTTTCGTTCTCATTTTGCTTTAAGTTGTATAAATGATTGAGAGTGGGGAGGACTCGACATTGAACAAGAAGTGCTCGATGAATAGGTTTACTACTTTATCAAACTATCGTAGTTCGATAGGATTGATGTGGTCCACATACCACCTTGACATTGTCTCTTCCAAGCTGCATAGGAAGCAGATGAACAAAGCCCTGTTGTCTTTTTTAAAGCAGCTACATTCTGCATAAAATGTGGCTAGATGGGCTTTAGAGTTGTCAGTTCTGTCAAATTTGAGGAATTTGCGAGGAAGAATCTCTAGATTATCATCCCCGTCAAGGCCATCGTAGAAATCTTTGCCAGTATAGGTCTGCTTGCCCTTACTTTTGATTTGAATGTCCTTGACTGCTCGAGTCACTTCTCTGAGTTGTTCGCGCATCAGATCCTCTACTGGAATCTCATACTTAGGCTTGTTTACCGATTTGGGCTCTTCAGTTATCTTCGCGAACTGTCGTGGAGGATTCTGACTGAACACGAACTGTTCTTCTTTTGATGCGTCTTCTTCTACTAACTCAGTACCCTCAGAAGTGCTATCTGGCTGGACCTTCTTTCTAACGATCATGATCTGCTTTTTCACAGGCTTCTTCCTCAGTTTGCTCTTAGGAATTGCCCTCTTCAGACTGGCCTCAGCTTGCTCTGACACTGTTTTGGCCATCATCTTCTGAAATAAAGCATAGATAATGGGATCAACATCATCTCCCTTGTTCTGACTCTGTTCTCTAGATGACCTAGGAGAGTCCATTCCATCTATCTCACTGTCACTGGTCAGAGGCGAAACAGTCTGCTTTCCACTCCTTGTCTGAACCATTTCTATAATTGTGAACACCCCAAATTTTTCAAAATCTTTTAAATATTTCCTTCTTGCCCCTAAATTCATTTTTTGAGCAAATGTGTCATTTTTAAATATAAATTCCAATTCATTTCTCAAGTTTTACTGAAACAAATTCATTTTATATGTTTAAATTGATTTCGGATCTGGATCCATTGTCCAGATCCAAATCTAAATCTCCTTGTTCAAATTTTAAATTTAAATTATAGAAAATACCAAAAATAGTCTTTAAATAGCTCGGACAGTCCATTTGACATCCGTTTGGATCCATCACATGTATTTCTCAATTCGAGCTTCAAAAACTCAAACATTTTCTCAAAACTCGGGTCTGAACCCATTTTCTGAAGAAATTTCCTCAAAATAGCCTTGAAAACCTTCTTTTTGTAAATATTTCTCAAAAATACAAAAAAATTAGTTTAAATCCTTGTTTTTCCATATATTTTAAGATTTTGTATTTCCCAAAATACAAAAAAATAAAAATACTCGGAAAAGAACCAAAAAAAAAATAATAATAATAAATGAAGAAAATTGCAAAATAGTTTTTAGAAACCCGTTTTAGAGAAAACTTTTTAAAGAGGTCTTTTTTTGGAAAATCTGATTCTCGATGTTTAAAAAAAAAAGTCGAGTTAGGGTTTTGAAAACCCTAACTCTCGCTTCTCTCTCGCTCAGCCGCCTCTCTCTGGACCTCTTTCGCTCAAACCTCCCATGGCCATGTGCAAACTCCCTCCAACGGCCTCTCCTTCTGAGGATCACCCTCCGATCACCCATGTGCCCCCATCGCAACTCTCCATGGTCGCTCATCTCCAACCGACCACCTTCCAGAGCTTTCCTTCTCCCCCTTTAAGAGAAGCATGCAGGGTCTCCCTTTAATCCATCCGTCACCACCCCAGCACCATCTTCTTCTCCTTCGACGATCCACTTTCACCCCCTGGTTTCCTTCTCCTTCGTCTCTACGATCCGCCCTATGCCCTGAAGCTTCTCCTCTAATCGATTGAAAGATCTTCAGTTCCAATAATACAAATAAGCCAGGGGTGGCTGAAGAGACCTCGATTCTCTCCTTCAGGACCCCTGTATGATCACGGTGAGTCCCCTCTCCCCTTTCCTTTCGTCTTATTCATCCCTCCTGTGTCTTCACTACATGCTTTTCTGAATTTTTTTTCTTTTTTTTAATAAATCTCCTTTTCCCTTTGGGGCTTTCCGTAAGATTTCTTTTGCATAATTGGCAAGATTGACTTGCATATCACAACATCGATCTACCTAATGCTATAGTGAAGGAATGTTCATATTCCAATAGACTTACTTTTTTTTTTACTCTGAATGTCTGCTTATGTTTGATTCCTTGTTTTAATAATATCGGATCGTATCTCATATACCTTCCTTCACGATATTCCATTCAAGCTAATGGCGATGGCATTATGCTATCTACCGCATTCCGATTTGATTTCATCCAAATTCTTTGGATTTTTCTCAAGAGTTTTTGCGTTCTATGGCTCTCCTGTTTATTCGTGTATTTTGCATAACTTCATACCTCGGAGATCAGACTAACCAAGTACAAGGGCGTACAACAGAGGTTGTACAGGATCCCTATCTGAGAATGTTTGAATCTGTCGAAGCTCAAATCATGCCCCCAAATGTTTGGTTGAGGGCTCTATTTTAAAAGCCTGGTGAATCAGAAGGTGTGAGGCTTCTGTTTCAAATATTGTAAAGATTTCAGACTTTTTAACTGTCCAACCTTTGCATCTACTTTTGGTTTTCCTCCCCTATGTCCGGATCTATACCACCCATGGCATTTATATTCTATTTTCATTTTTTTTTTTAGTATAAGTTCATCATGGTACAACGATAATTGTGTTCTCTGTGATTTTTAATGTTTCTTTTGCACAAGGGTCATGAAGGACCTATCGGTCTGTCACATATCTCGCTTATTTGCTGACCAAATATATCAAAAAAAAAAAGGGTAGATCATCATACTTTGGCTAGAAAATTCCATCTCATCTCATCGATTTCCAATATATATCGTACATGCTTCTTGCGCTGGGATAGATTATAAATAACATACAAGAACGCTACGCTGCTGTCGGCAATACTTTGTGAATCGCCTGAGTTGCAGAAGTTGAATTCCATCAGTTATTCTCCGCCTTCCCATTAATCATTCTACTGTGCAGAGTAGTCATCAGGTATAATCGTTCTATCTGGCCACCATAATTGCTGGAAACTGAATACTTTTACAACACTCTATAGTCCAGGATTGAAATTTGTAGTAGCGTGATATTGCGTTTTCTGTGGATGCTTTCTCTTTTCTGATTAACAGCTGTTTTGTGATGCTTGGCATGTGTGAATGAGCTCCCTAAGGCAGAACTGCGTGAGATGAGAATACCCAACGCATCTCAAATGCCTTGGATAAATCTGTTTCCCATCTCAATCTTCGCTTTGTATTTTGATTCCGGTGTACCAGGGGGTCGATATCAAAAAAAAAAAATTGTCCTGTGTCTGAAGCCAAAATCAGGAGAGCAATTTTTCATTTTGCTTATGGACCTATGAACGACCAAGTCGAATTAGGTAAGAAAGATGTGTCATCAGCACCTACCTCACCTAGCGCATTCAGCTTGCCCCTGTTGTATCCTTTTGCCTTACGTAATGTCTTGTCATTTACTTGTTAATATTTAGTCTATTCAATTTCAGTTATATAATCCCATGTTGTGATATGTTATTAGATCGATCTTCGCCTGTTGTAATTTGTGGGTGTCATTGTGTAACGCCCCGGATTTCCAAAACAAAGCTAAGTTAAAATTTTCATGAATTTCTTTTTTTTTTCTTTGCAGCGGAATTTAGAAAGCTTTTAGCAGCGGAATAAGACGATAATGAGTCGTCGGTTTTAGAAAACTCCGAGCACGTTGCAGGTATGTGGCCAAGCAACTCATTGACCACCAAAGTGTTCCATTTTATCGAAAACATATGTTTATTACAACACTACTGCTTAGGAAAGCAGTGTAGGTTCAATAAAAGGAAGCAGTACAACTCTGTCTAGAAAAACCCTGGAACTCGATGCCGCCTTGCTCCGCCTATCGCCACGCAGGTTCAACACCTAAAATCCCCATTAAACAGGGTCAGAACCACTGATGGTCTGGTAAGTAGGCAAATACCTATCTATTCAACTCAAGTAAATGCATAGACCACTCAGGGTCGCAGTTCGTAATACGACGCTCAAGCCTCCATGACCTAGCGTATATCGCAAAAGCCTCATCAGGGATATGAGTTGAACATCCATGCAAGTCTTCATGACTTTGCATAAGCCTCTTCAGGGCTGTGAGTTAGAATAACCGCTTAAGTCTCTACGACTTAGCCTTGACTTCCTCAAAGTCACGAATGGATGTCTAGCTCAAGCCTTTATGCTTGGCACATCCGTATTCGACGAATCTAAGGACAGCTCTCCGAGCTTCACTTAGTCGTACGGATATCAATGGAGTTCTTTCCCAATCGGTACAGTAGTATACCGACCATGACACCTTAACAAAGGTTATGCAGGACTGACTCAACAACGTCATTCACTCATACATTCAAAGTAGCGCTGTACCTAAGCTAATGCTTTGTTTCGATAATTGCACCTCCCCCTGGGCTTAGAGGACTCATATCTGGGCGACAACGTGACGATCTGGGGGTTGAATATTCTATGTATTTTAGATACCCCAGAGGCCTCTTGACCCCATCCCCCTAGTAGGACGGTACAGCATATCGGAAGAGATCCTTACTAGGTATCCGAATGCATTCTGCTACTGCAGTAGTTGGGTTCAATCCTTAGATATTTAAGGATAACCACGACCTCCATACCTCTGAGTGACGAAGGCCATCAATGAACTCTATCAGGTTCGGGTGAAATATATGTCACTCAAGGCTGCGCCATCACCGTCTTCCTCGGTGAGAAATTCTGAAAGGGGCCTGCCGGTCTTACAATTACTTGACGAACATTGCATGCCTATAGGGCAGCCTTTGAGAAGTATGTACCCGACCCCAATCAACCACACAGTTTTCACCGTGGAACAAAGGTTTTATTCATATGCATGCTTAACTCTGCTCTCGGCACTTCAGCCTTGACGAGCACTTCACCTCTTTCGGTGGAAACAACACACTCCGGCTCAGCGGCCCTTACGAGTCTGGTTGTCTGATAAGTCTCAATGAGCATGCACATGACTCGATCTCTACGGATCGGCTACTCGGCGTATTTTTACGCAACGAGCTCAGGACCTCGTCAAGGTGCTACCACTACTTTGGTGCAACGGCCCTTACAAGTATGGTGCCCTTGCAGGTGCCAGAGAGACGAGTCATTCTGACATCGTTCCAACAAAGGACATCATTGTGCCACTTAACTGGTTCTGGCAGCTCTTCTGCCAACCATTCTGTCAACACCTTCTCTGCTCTACCGGCAGTGGTGCGACGAACCTTTCTACATCGTAGAAGGCGTTCCATAAACTGGGTAGCACTTCTGCTACATTCTTTCTGAGCCATTCTTAGCTCCTTCAGGAATTTCAGCAGCACTTCCTCTCTTTAACGGAGAAAGCGTGCGTTTTCTTTTATCCATTTCAGCGGCATCTCCCCTCCTTGGTGGGAAATCGCTACGCTTAACTCGGGAAATGGATGCGCACCGTTGTGCGTACTTTGCATCCATCAAGGTTGCAAGAACCTTGGGCCATAGCCAGGCCATACGTAATTCATTTAGTCTTTACGTAAAGAGCATTTTGCCAAAAGGCGAAGCCTTTCCAATAGGGGCTTTATTCGTCAAGCAGAATCTTGTACGAGGAGCGGTAAGGGAATCGCATGGGCGATTTTGGAGTTGATCTCCATTTGAACGCTCACTTACGCGCCATATATGTGTTATCATCGCAAAATTTTTTCCCTCCCTTGCGAGAGAGAAACGAATTTGCGAGTCAAACTCAACCAAAGTTTTGAAAATGATTTTGAAAATTTACTCGCCTCCATTTTTAAAATTTGCGGGAAAATTCCGTGGAATAGGATCCGCCTGTCGGTACGAGGTTCAACCGTTCCTGGCGCCTTTACCAGGGGTAATTGAACCAAGGACCAATTACGTGCTTTAATTTGACTCAAATAGCTAAATTATGCTCTATTTTTCCTAGAATGCACAAAGAATCAGGCTTGTGCTATGAAATTTTTAAAAAATGCAAGTTTGAGAAACTATGATGTTTGCTTTGGAAAATTGAAATGCATTTGGAAAAATGATTGAAAAAGTGCTTGAAATTGGAGTTTTTGGGAAAATCATTGAATTTCATTGGAAATCAGAAATTTGCATTGAAAAGTGATTTCTCAGGAAAGCTTGAAAAACTGAGAAAATTGGTTTTGAGATTGGAAACTTAGAATTGCTTTTATGAGAAAATGGATTTGAGAATCTTGAGAAAATCTAAGAAATTTATTGAAAAATGACTTTTGAAATGGAAAATGAATTCTCAGGAAAACTGGAAAATATGAGAAAATCGATTTCTGAAAACTTGGGATTTTGAAATTTGAGAATTTGAAAACATAGGAAAATCTTGATTTGAACTTGGGAAATGCTTTGAAATGTCATTTGAAAACTTAGGATTTTGAGAAAATCAGATCCTGAGAAAGACTTGGAAATTCTTGAGAAAATTGAATTTTCTGAAATTGAAATTGGAAAATGAGTTTGAAAATAATGCAATTTGAATGATATGAATGAATGAATATGAATTTGAAAAGGGAATTTCATTGAGGAATTGGGAAATCCTTTTGAAACTTTGAGAAATGCAGTGCATTTTTTAAGTTAGCCTAAGAGTGTAGGCTGAATGTGGCTGATATAAAGATCATAAATCTTGGTTTTCTTCGTATTTTGACTATGGCCATAAATACGAATCCCACCGAGTTTATAAACTCCATAAAAGCTTGTGCACGTGCCATTCGTGTAAACCATAGTGGATTTGAAATAAATGCACATGAATCATACATCAAATATCGAAATTTGCATAAATTAAACTATATGCAATGCAGCCCTATTCTAAGCAGAAAAGTAACTCTTATTCCAAATTATTACATTTGAGATTACATTGAATTGAAATAAAAAAATAAAATCTAAGTCTTCTTCTTGAATGTTCCTGCAAAACTAGAAAACAAGGTTAGCACAAAAATGTAGGTTTTTCTGAATTTATCCGAAAATATGGGAAATTATCGGATATTATTCAGATATAAACCCAAAATCATACCCCCTTTGATATAAACATGATGAATAATGAATAAATTTCGAAAATAAACTTGAAAATTCGAAATTGGGGTCAAAATGACCAAAATACCCCTGATGACCTTGAAATTAGGGTTTTCTAAAAGAATTTTTATAAATTTTGGAAATTTGAAAATCAAATGAAATAAATCAAACATAATATGATGAAATATGATGATATGCATGAAATTTTGGAGAACTAGAAATTGAAATTTCGAAATTTAGGTCAAAATGACCAAAATACCCCCGATAACAAGACTATGGCCTTGAAACCAGGGTTTTCTGAAATAAATTTTGCAAAATGGAAAAATATGAAATGCTAATGAGATTAAAATTAACCCTAATATGATTCTACATGCTTATGTACATGATAAAAACCCTAAAATGGCGAAAATATCATAAATATCAAATTTAACCTGATTTTCGCTTCTGAATTTAAAGATAAACTAACACATGGAGAAAATGAACTTGGAATTAAACCAAATTTGGCATGGACACCTAAAATAACCCTAAAAACAGAATGAAGCTCGAAAATCTATTTTTTTTGTATTTTTTAAATATGGAAATTCAAATAAAAACCCTAAATTTCATGATTTTTGCCTAAAATATTGATTCTAAAGGGAATTTAGGATATCAAACTTCCATAAAAATTTCCCAAATTTTATGGGATGACAGAAGACAGTAAGACAAGGATTTGTTCCTTTGACACTTTCTGGTTTTGACCTATGGTCGGAGCTGTACCACTCCGGCAAGTCGGATCGGAATCCGGCGACTCTAGTAAATGAAGGAAACAGATAGGTTTTGGTAGAAAATATGGGAAAAATAGCATACCGATGGAAAAATATCTGAAATTGTGGGAAAATGTCCCTGACAAACAGAGGAAGATTTGATATTTTGACACTATTAGGATTCGGGTTACGGTTTGGAAAAGGCTACACTGTTATCAGAGACCTAAATCTCTGGAATTTCTGGACATTGGAATCTGTTAGACAGAAAGAGAAAATCCAGGAAAAATAATGCAACAGATCCAAAAATTCCCAAATTTTGGGAAATTGCAGAACATTATGTTAGGAAAAACTTTCATGTTGAAAGTTTTTGCAGACAGGGTACATATTTGGCGGACTTGATGCATTAGGGTCTGTCTATACCCTGACAAAGGAAAATTGAGATTTTCCCAGGGAGCTGTAAAATCCGATTTTTTATAGAGGTCAAAACTACTTGGAAAAACCTAAAAATTTCCAGATCATTAGTAGATTCAATGATAAATCTACTATGATTTTTGTAGGACGATCCGAATCTCCCACGAGGGTGGTGCCAGAGGTTCTTTTCTGCTAAAGCAGAAATTGAAAATTCACAGAAGTTCAAAACCCGAATTGGGATTTGATTTTTGAAATGAAGTTGCATAACCCAAATCAATCTGGGTTTTTTACAGAGAATCACAAACAAATATATGCATCTATAACGAAAAACTCAGAAATTTTAAACAAAAATTTGAGCATGAAATCATAATTGGACTGGACACCCAAATCAGCCTTTACGAACTGAAAAGCATATGTTAATTAAACTATTAGAATTAATGTCGAACAACTAAATGCAAAACGTATGATCCCTAGCACACGTTACCTATATGAGAACATTAAAAAAAAAAAAAAAAATGAACAGGGCATATGAATCATAGTTTTTTTTTTTTTTAGCTGTGGAAGGAATGATCCGATCCATGCATCGGACGAATCTTTTCCTTTATGCAGCCTTAACAACCAAATCAAAAGCATAGGTTTATGAAATAAAATCAAACATGTGAATCCAGCTTGGGACTGGGTTCACAATGATATTTTTATGAAAAGAAGGAATATAAAAAAAAAGGAAAAAAAAAATGATCTACCTTGGGTTGTGCTTGCACCGGCTGGAACTAAAGCTTGAGGATGTGGCTGCCTTGGTGAAAGAGGGCTGCACTTTGATGTGGCTGTTAGAAGATTGAAGGAGCCGTGCTAGTTGAACCGGTTGTGAAGAAAGCTGGACCTGAAGGGATGTATGCTTCAAAGGTGCGTCGGCTGGACTTCAAGGGATGGAGGCTTCAAAAGGGGGCGTCAGCTGGAGCTTGAACCGGCTGGTGGTTGTTGGCTGGAGCAGAGAGCTTGGGGGTGGTCTTAATGGCTGGAGATGGGGAAGCTTGGTGGTGGTCTTAATGGCTGGAAGTATTTGCTACAGAGCTGGAGGTGGAGGAGGCTCCAACTGGAAACTTGATGGAGTGGGTTGACTGCTGCAAGTGGCTGCAAGGGAGGCGTTGAGTGAGAGGAGTGGTTGTTGGCTGGTGCTCCCCTCTGGTGGCTGAAGAAGAGCTGCAAGCTGGTGAGATGGTGTGCTGCTGCTGCCAGGAGAGGTGGTGAAGGAGAAGCTGCTGTAGAGAGGTGAGAAGTTGTGTAATGGAAACCAAGAGAGAGAGAGAGAGAGAGAGAGAGAGAGAGAGAGAGAGAGAGAGAGACGTTCAATGGGGCTAGATAGCAGCCGTCTCTTTTTCTTTTAGCTTTTATCCTAACTTAGGTTTTGATGAAAATCAAAACCTAAGTTTCTAAAGATATTCTATGAATCCCATGTACGTGAATGGCTAGGAGAGGAAAGAAAGGAGGAAATAAAGAAAGAAAGAAAAGAAAAAGGAAGAAGAAAGAAAGAAAAGAAAGAAAGAAGGAAAGAAAGGAAGGAGGAAAGGGAAAGGAGAGGAGGAGAGAAAGGAAATGGAGAAATAGAGGGGCTGGAGGTTTGGGCGACCACCTTGTGGGTCCCACCTCTCTAAAATAAAAAAATAAAAAAAAAAATAAAAATCAATAAAAACAAAAATAAACAAATAAAAAGAAGCATCTTTTTTTTTTAATAAAATAAAAATGCAAATGAATGGGCCATCTCAGAGCGGGTCCAAATTTTGATTTTGAAATTCATTTTGGCGATTTGAGGGGTAAAATAGTCTTTTCAAAAAAAAATTCAAACGAAACAAACTATTTTTGGCAGTTTTTGAAACGAGCTCGGATTTTAAAGTTCAATACCCCATTGCGAAGCAAATCCAATGTAGAATTTAAAAATATAATTTTGAAAGAAATCCAGATTATTTTTCTCGAGAAAATGCTTCCAAATCTATTTTTAGACAAAACGAGCTATTTTTTGTAGTTTTTGAAATGAGCTCGAATTTTGAAGTTCAATAGCTCATTGCGAAGCAAATCCAGTGTAGAATTTGAAAATTTGATTTTAAAAGAAATCCAGATTGTTTTTCTCGAGAAAATATTTTCAAACGAAATGAGCTATTTTTGGCATTTTTTGAAACGAGCTCGGATTTTGAAGTTTAATAGCTCGTTGCGAAGCAAATCCAGTGTAAAATTTGAAAATTTGATTTTGAAAGAAATCCAGATTATTTTTCTTGAGAAAATATTTCCAAATTTAGACTCCCGGGGTGAAAATGTCAATTTTGGAAACCCGAGGTTTGAAATTGATTTCTTAAAACTTTTAAAACTCAATCTGGATTGAAATTTATAAAACTGGAGTTTTGGACTTCGAAAATGAAATGAAATGCGATGAAATGTTATGAAATGCTAAGAAATGATATGAAATGATGAGAAATGACATGCGAAATGCAGACCCTGAATGGAGAATTTTAGATGTTAGACCCCGATTGGCAGCTGTACCAGTTTAAAAAGTATAAAAACTGATAAAATTTGCAAAATGATTGAAGAAATGGTTTTGAACTCTACCAAGCTAGAGTAACACTGAAAATTAGGGTTTGAGCTGGATTCAACTGAAATAAACTGGATTGAGCTGGGTTTTAGAGTTTCAGAACTCAAATGAACTCACCAGACACTGACTCAACTGACCTTTCCAACTGAATTTTCAAGAAAAGCTGCCATTTTTAGAGAAATGGTATGGAATGGTCATTGGAATGAAGTGAATTACGAACCTGAACTGGGTTTGAGATGAAACAAAGGTCAGTAATACTGAGGTGAACTAAAATCGAAGCTTGAACACTAGCTCAATTGGCTGAACTCGACTCAATTTCAGTTGAAAGAGCTGAAATGGACTAAAATGGGCTCCTGGACACTTGGAAATGGTTTTGAACTGAAACTGGAGCGCTTGAACTTCTGGTGAGCTCAAGTTAGACTCTGGGGAGTATAACTGACTATGAATGACTGACTCAGAGACAATTGGCTTGGATTTGAGCGAGAAATAAACTCATTTCTGAAGAAATGATCCCATTTTGGCAAGAATTGTCAGAAATGAAAATGGTCTTCTCACTGTGAGCTCAGATGAGCTTTGGAATGACTGATATTCTAAATGTTCTGAACTGATCAGTGAGATTTGTTGACTCCAACTGACTAGGGTCTAGGATGACCTAGGAGTAAAATGGTAATTTTCCTAGTGAAAATGGGTAAAATGGTGATTTTCTGAAACTGACTCGGGGTTTGACTCCTACACTGACCTAATAGGGTTGGCACTGCCTGAGGAGGATTGTTTGAGAATGGATGTGGAAAATTTGGGGTGTTTACAGATGCCCCTCTTTGCTACTAAGCCGTCTTGAGGACGAGCTTAGTGGCAAAGAAAAACACACCAAATTTTGGCTATAAAAATGCCCCAGTTAGAAGGATCTGACTGGATATGAAGAGATTTAGCCCTGATGAAAATGGTAGATATGAAATGGAGAATAGAGAGGAAAAATTTACTTCAAAAGAAGTGAGATTCAGGTTTTTGCCCTTAACCTGGATGGGACGGGAAATACCTCGTGTAAAAACGAAGCTCAGGTTTAACCCTTAACCTGACCGGGAAATGAAATACCTCATCAAAATGAGGCTCAGGTTTGTTCCCTTAACCTGACCAGGAAATGAGATACCTCATCAGAATGAGGCTCAGGTTTGTACCCTTATCCTGATTGGGCGGGAAATGAAATACCTCATCAAAGGAGGCTCAGGTTTGTACCCTTATCCTGATTGGGCGGAAAATGAAATACCTCATCAAAGGAGTTTCAGGTTTGTACCCTTATCCTGATAGGGTAGAAAAATGAATGGAATCCTCGAAGGAAGAAACCATGATGGAACCTTCGGATTTCCGCACAATGAATCCGATAGGGGTTTTGCAAAAGGATGAAATTGGGGTCCCTAAAGCTTGAAAAGGGGTTTGATTTTGGGCGCCTCATTGCTGAGACTAAATAACTTTTGAAATTGGTGACCTTTTGCGAGAAAATGATTGGTGGCTTAACCTCAAGCCGAAATTGGACTGTCTATGGTGGGACAGTGGGGACACAGGGAAGTGTGCGAATCTGAGAGCCCATGCGCTCAGATTATACCAACAGAAGGGAAGGAATCTTGAAAACTCCCATTATCAAGTCCTTAAAAGGGATAACAACTGATGTCAGGATGCGCCAAAGATGAACCTCAAGCTCTCGCTTCACGCCAGGATAGCTAGAAAATATTGTCAAAATGTTGAAAATTATTGTTGATTCGAAATAATTGAAAGTGATGCACATTGCTTTGAAAATATTCCCTTTTTTTTACCTGAAGTATTATCTCCGATTGGGCTTAACTTCGTAAAATCAAGATTCGAATTCAAATTGCTTGTAATTGGCTTTCTTTCAAGGAAGCTATCAATTTCCCTGATATGAGCAGAAAAGAGAGTATTCTTGATATTGTGAAAGCAATTTGTGAAAGAATATTGATAATAGAATTTCACAAAATTTAAAGAGGATTCTTTGGCAGATTTGGCAATCTGATATCCTGGAATTCTTTCTCATGACGATCTTTCTGCCTACTATTTTTTTTTTGGCAGAATTAGAGCTCTCTTGGGTTTTTGGAGATTACATCATCCTTCATTTTGGAGATGTCTTGACTTTTCTCTCTCTTTTTTTTTTTTTAGAAGGGTACGTCACAAACTCCTTCATCTCAGAGATGCTCTGATCCTTCTTTTCTCTCAGGGATTATATTGACGGTTATTGGCTCTTTGGTTGGAAATCTCTTGATGATAGCAGAAATTAAATATCCTTTAGGGTTTGTCGGGAGGCTCATCGCAGTCGCCTTCATCTTGACGGTGCTCTGAACTTTCCCTGGAAGGATCCGTCACAAACTTCGTCATCTTGGAGATGATTCAAATCTTCTTTGGCCCCGGGGGTCTACTCGCCTAATTCGCCTTCATCTTGACGACAGTTGAGAGATCCCTTTTGCAGATATTTAATTGCAGCTTTAGGTGATTGAGGAGATATAGGGATTGAATGGATTTTTCTGTATCACTCAGGATATTTTGACTGCTTTATTTTCCAAGAATGATCTTTAAAAATGTGCCATTGACTGCGATCAATACCGATCACTTATGGCTTTGCAACAACATTGAATTTCCTTTGCTGGCCATATCGAGAATTTATTCTTCATCCTTTTGGTCGGCTAATAGAAAGAATTTGAATTTTGAATCCTTTTTCACGAAAGCTTTGACCTTTCAGAAATAATACTGAAGGTATTCTGAGGTAATGTTTTTGTGCAATAACAATTTTGAAATCAACAAATATTTAATGACAAATTGGCAAGATTTTCTTGAAATCCTTTGTGGAAGCGAGTATTTGAAGCACAACGTAACACATCCATGACAAAAATTTTCTTCTCCTTTCCCCAAAGGAGAAGATTCAGACATTGGAAATAGAAATTACTCCTCTCTTCCCTGAAGAGGAGGTGTTTGCAAAACGAACTTTCGAAGAGAAATTAAGCTTTCGTCAAAACTTCCTAACATTAGGCTTCTCTTATGGAAAGGGGGCCGGTAATGATGAGGTCGGTGAATTGGTCATGAAGGAACGAGTCCATCACACTCTCCCTGAAAAGAGGGTCCTTCATGATGAAATGGCCTAGTTTGAAATTGCGGTCACAAGGAAAGCGAGCTTCCGTCGAAGCTCTCCCTGAATTAAGGGTTCCTTGTATGAAATTGGAAATTTGTTTTGCAAACGGTTCACATAGACACGAGTCCCTTCAAACTCTCCCTGAAAAGGGGCTAGGTGAACAAAGGATAGCATGCGAAAAGAACGAGCTCCCTTGAACTCTCCCTGTACAAAGGGTCTCTCGCAAGAGGAAATGATTGGAATTGGTATGAAATTGGAATTTGGAAAATTTGAAATTTTGAAATTTGGAATTTGAAATTTGAAATTGGAAATTTGGAAACTTGGAAATTTGGAAATTGATATTTGGAAACTGGAAATTGATTGACTCGAATGTCAAAATTGGTTGACCCAAAAGTCGAAATTGGAAATTTGGAATTTAAAAATTGGAAATTGGAAATTGGAAATTGGAAATTGGAAATTGGAAATTGGGAAATTGATTGGCCCGAAGGTCGAAATTGGAAATTGAGTGACCCGAAGATCGAATTTGAAAATTGGTTGACCCGGAGGTCGAAATTGGAAATTTGGAAATTGGGTGGCTCGAGGGCCGAATTGGTAATTGAAATTTGAACTTTGATGAATGATCAACACAAAGACTGAACCCGAGAGGTTGACTGATACGACCCACCAGTGAGACACTAACACAAGTGCTCGATCTTGAAAGAACACCAGCATGAATACCGGGTTTTGAAAATATGTCAACATAGACATTGGATTTTAAAAATATATCAGTTCGAGCACTGGATTTTGGAAGTGTACCAGTTTGAGCACTGGATTTCAAAATTGTACCAGTTCAAGCACTGAGTTTTGAAAATATACCTTGTTTTTAATTTGAAATTTGAATTTTTAAAAGAGACCTATGCTCTTAAAGTATTTGGGAATTGTAACGAGAATGATTGTCGGGGTCTCAGGATTATCCCTTATCCTGAATGGGTAGCGAACTTGATGCAAATGCATGCCAATGAATGCAGATGTATGCAAATATGAAAATGATATAAATGAATGCACATGCGTGCAAAATGAGAGATTTGTTTATCCTGCCTGCATACAGGATATTTGTAGATAAAAACAAAATTTTAAAAAATGCCCCAGTATAACTGGGAAAGAAGAATTTAACCATTATTGAACAAAATTTGGAGGAATTACAAAGAATAAGACATGGTTTAAATATAGAATTTTTTCAAATGCCGAGCATTGATGGGATCTGGTAATTCCACTCCGTCGGCATTTATGAGCCGATATGAATTACGAGGTAATGCCTCTTTGACAACATAGGGACCTTCCCAATTTGGTGACCACTTGCCACCTGGGCGGTGCTTGAGATAAGCCGTTGATCTGAGCACTAGATCATTGACTCGAAATTTTCTTTCAATGACTGATTTTGCATATTGTTTGGCTATCCTCTGACGATATGATTGAGCGTGCTCTGCTGCTCTGAGTCTTCTTTCATCTAGCAAATCAAGTTGTACTAGCCGTTGTTGCTGATACTGATCAAGAGGTAATTCAAGAAGTGATGCAAATTTCAGAGCAGGTTTCTGAACATGTAGAGGCAATACTACTTCGGTTCCGTAGACAAGTTCTGACGGAGTAGCATTAGTTGGAGTTCGAATGGTGGTTCGATACGCCCACAACGCATCATGAATCTTTTCATGCCAGTCACGGCCTGTTTCCAAAGTTCGCTCCAGGATTCGAATCAGAATCTTATTAGTGGCCTCTGCTTGGCCATTCCCTTGAGGATAATAAGGAGCGGAGAAATGATGATGGATTTTGAACTTCGAACAGAAAGTCCTCATTCTCTCGTTCTTGAAATGACTGCCATTATCTGACACAATATCATGTGGTATGCCGAAACGACATAGGATATTCTTATGGATGAATGAGACCACATGCCGACCTTCTACTGTGCATAGAGTGACTGCTTCTACCCATTTAGTAAAATATTCTGTTGCAGCAAGAAAATATTTATGGCCATTTGAAGCAGAAGGAGTAATGGGACCAACAACATCAAAAGCCCACATAGAAAATGGCCATGGCGAGACGACAGATTGCAAATATGTCGCTGGCGCATGAATGGAAGGTGCATGCATCTGGCATTGAACGCACTTCTTCATAAAACGATAACAATCTTGTTGCATAGTTCTCCAGTAATAGCCTGCTCGGATGATTTGTTTGACAAGAGTTTGGTAGCCAACATGACCACCGCAGATACCTTCATGTGCTTCTTGCACAACTTCTTTGGCTTCTTCTTCGTCCAAACATCTGGAATATTCAGAGCTGAATCCACGACGATAAAGGACGTCAGCAAGAATAAAATATCGAGCAGACATGCGCTGAATTGCTCGCCGCTCTTTCTTTGAGAGTTCTGGAGGAAATTCGCCAGTTTCAATGAAATTCTTGATGTCATGATACCAGGGCTTCTTCTTTTGCTCAGCCTGGTTTACCTGCTCTACTGGGACGAAAGCAGGTTGATCAAGTCAGCCAATTTCAAAGGAGCGACAAGATTCTTCGTTCCTGAAAGACATGATGGATCCCAGATTGGCTAAACTGTCTGCAATTTGATTGAAGTCTCTCTTGACATGGAAAAGTTGGAATTCTTCGAAATTGCTAACAAGAGCTGAGACGATCTTCTGATAAGGAAGTAACTTCTGATCCTTCACTTGCCATTCAGCTAAGACTTGATTGACGACGAGCAAAGAGTCGCCATAAGCATGCACTCTTTTGACATTGAAGTCTTGTAGAATTTTCAGACCTTGTATCAAAGCTTCATACTCGGCCATATTATGAGTGCACTGAAAATCTAATTTGAGAGAAAAGGGGATCATCTCCTTCTCAGGTGTGATCAATAGAATCCCGATTCCTATGCCTGCCATATTCTTGGAACCGTCAAAGAATAAATTCCAAATTGGGGATTGTTGAATATTGCAGATCCGCTCATCGGGGAAATCATCCTCGACTTTAACATCCTTTGCTAAAGGAAAATCTGCTAATTGATCTGCAATTGCTTGGCCCTTGATAGATTGCTGAGAGACATATTCCAAATCGTATTGCATCAATAAAACCTGCCATTTGGCAATCCGTCCACTGAGGAAGGGTTGCTCTAGAATATACTTGAGAGGATTTAATTTGGATAGGATCTTGACTTCAGATGTCAACAGATAGTGTCTCAATTTCTGACACATCCAAACCAGAGCTAGACATGTCTTCTCTATCTGAGAGTATTTCTTCTCATAATCAATGAAGGTTTTGCTCACATAGTAAATGTCATGCTCTATCAGACTGCCTTCTTCGTATTGCGCCAAGAATCCGCCACAAGCAACTTGATTAACTGAAATGTATAGTAGTAGGGGTTTCTCCAATTCTGGCGGCTTTAAAACAGGAGGATTGAGCAAATATTTCTTGATGCGTTCAAACGATTGCTGACACTCTGGTCCCCATTCGAATTTCACTCCTTTCCTGAGCAAATGATTGAAAGGCTCACATCTCATGGCCAAATTGGATATGAATCGCCGAATTGATTGCATGCGTCCCTGAAGGCTACGCAATTCTTTCATATTAGTCGGGGGAGACATGTCAATGATAGCTTTGGCCTTAGCGGGATCAACTTCTATCCCCTTTTTGCTGACTAGAAAGCCTAACAATTTTTCAGATTCGACTCCAAAAAGACATTTTTGTGGATTGAGTCTTAGCTTGTAAAGAATGAGCCGCTTGAAAACTTGATTGAGAGCTTCGATGTGATCTTCCTCTTCTTTGGACTTTACCAGAATATCATCGACATAGGCATCCATGATTTTGTGCATCTGATCATGGAAAATGACGGCCATAGCACGCTGATAAGTGGCTCCAGCATTCTTAAGCCCAAATGGCATGATTGTATAACAAAAAGTGCCCCAAGGAGTAGTGAAAGATGTCTTGGACTGATCACGAGCGGCCAACTTGATCTGATTATATCCGGAATATCCATCCATAAAAGAGAACATAGCGTGACCTGCTGTGCTATCAATCAAAAGATCAATATTAGGAAGTGGATAATCATCCTTAGGAGTCGCTTTATTGAGATCTCTGAAGTCGATGCAAATTCGAACTTTACCATTTTTCTTGGGAACAACAACAATATTTGCTAGCCAATCTGGATAGTCAATGGTTCGAATGAACCCTGCTTTGAGTAGGTCTTCTAGACCTTCCTTAACTTGTTGTTCCACTCGAGGATCCATCTTTCTCAGTTTCTGCTTAACCGGCTTGACATTTGGTTTTAGGATGAGACGATGTTCAACCAATTTGGTATCTAGACCTGGCATGTCCTCATATGTCCACGCGAACACTTCTTCATGTTGCTTGAGAAAACGGGTGAGCCTTTCTTTCTCTTCCGGGCTCAAACTGCTGCCAATCTTGAGAATTTTAGGATCGTCTTCTGATCCAATATTGATATCCTCAGTCGGATCCTGAACTAAGGATGATGGCTCATCTTGTTTCTGAATTGCTGCAAATTCTGGTAATTCTTGAAGAGCTGAATCAAATTTTGCAGGTTCTTCTGACTGCTTTGTAATCTGACTACATTCTGCTCTTATTTTAACCTGATGAATCACTGTTGGCTTTGAAAAGGCCTCTGGATTAAGAACGAGCTTCTTGATAGATTGGGAAGACATTCTGAAAATTGGAGAATAAATCGATTCAGGAAAATCTCCTATCATAAAACAAATTACTTTTGTTAAGAAAATAATTTGAAAGATAAAAGAGAAGAATAATGGCAAATTTTTAAAGATTTGATAACGAGAAGTAAAGAGACAAATGGCATCCAGATAGACAAAGGAAATTTGCAACTTTATTGAAAGATTGAATTGAGGACAATGATTGAAATGAAACGGGATATCATCCTAAATGTGAAAACAAAAGAATAGAAATGAAAGACAAGCAGATGCCCTTAGTGCGTCCCTTTGATAAAGATAGTGCCCTTTTGAGATCTTCTGCCACTAAAGCCCAATCCGGCCCTCTGAGGATAGTGCTGAGGAATTACTGGCTCGAGACGACCATTCCCATTTTTTCCCAGGCCTTGAAAAGGCTGATAACCATGCTTTACTAACAGATCAAATCCCTTTTTGGCCTTCATAAATTGGGAGAACAGTGGATGATCTTTGAATGTACTATAGTCAATTCGTCCTCCAATCTTGAAAAACTGTGGGCCTCTCCATCGAGTCATGGCCACTGTATGTGCTGGCTGTTCAGCCGTCTGCAGTATTCCCGAATTTTCTTCAAAGCTGACCTCATCAATGCCCCTAATGCTAGGGATATCAGTAGTGAAAGTGGGCCTAGGAACCATGGGTTGTGCAAGCCTCTTCTCCGGATCCTCGCCCAAGACTGTTGTGATCATTCCACCTTTTGACCACTTGACACATTGATGCAGAGTAGACGGCACCGCGTTCGTGTTGTGAATCCACGGTCGTCCCAACAACAGATTATACGTTGGGGGTACATTGACCACATGAAAGAGGACAGAGTGGACCGAGTAGTCAATGAAAATTTCCAAGAAAATTTTCCCTTTAGCTGTCTGGCCATGATTATCAAACCCGTAGATGGTGATCGGGTCCGGGATATATTCCTCTTCTCTAATGCCCAAAGCTTTGGCTGTCATTTCTGGGCATATATTGAGGCTGCTGCCTCCATCTATCAGCACATGAGGAACAGTCATTCCTTTGGCTCGAATCACAACATACAAAGCGTTGTTGTGAAACACATGCGGCTTAGAAAGATCTTCATCTGAGAAAGTGATTGGAGCATTTGTCATGGCCTGATTGACTATCTGAGCCATGTCTTCAGGAGTTATGCTCGGTTTCACTTTGATTTTCCGCAACAGATCATTCAACACTTGCTGGTGCTTGGCGAAAGCTTGGGCTAAATCCAAGATTGAGACATGGGATAATGCAGTAATCGGCTTTGGTGTCGATGTCTCACCTTTCTCCGGAGCGGGCTTAATAAAGTGCTTGGGGAGCCATGGCATTCTTTTAGCCACCTCAGGAGATACCCCAGCGGGTTTATCAGATACTTTCATTTTACCAAAAGCTGCAATGAGATCCATTTTCTGAGCTTTGGACTGAGCCTGCTGCAGCACAAGGACCTGATGTTGGACTTGCATATCCCTTTTAGAGCATGGCCTAATATGCTCCTGCGGCTGAAAAGGCTGTTCAGAGACGACCGCCGTAGAATGATGGGGAAAGGGTTTCTTTAGAATATCCATATTTTCATCTTTGGCACCCTCTACCAGAAGATTCTTGTCGATGAGATCCTGAACAATATTCTTGAGAACGAAGCAGTTCTCAGTATTGTGCCCCACTGTTCTGTGAAATTTACAAAATTGATCTTTGAATTTCCCCATGGGAATAGGGGGATCAACCAACCTAGGCAGTTTGACCATCTCCTTGGTCAACATATACTCGAGCACAGTCTCGAGGGATTGGTCTAGTGGAGTGAATTTCCTGTCATAACTCCACCCTTCATGCTTTACTTTTTCTCGGGGCTTCGGTCCCTGTTCTAATTGAAGTGGCTTATTGAATTGAGGGACTGACTTGCCTTTCTGATCGTTCTTGTTGGAACTTCCTACCCCATAACAGAAATCTTTGTTCTGCCCCTTACGGTGTTTCCAATTATTATTTCTGACAGAATGAGTGAAGTGAGTCTTCTTCTTCTGCTCAGTTTGGCCGTTGTTCTTAGTAAAGGTGAAACCTTCATAGAAACCATTTTCCATACTCAACTCGAGCCATTCGGCTCGCTCTGTCAGTTCAATGAATGTCCTTGATGGTGTAGTAGAGATGAGACCTCTTAGAGGGTGTGAGAAGTTACTCAGAGTTAGGGACAAAGCATGTCCCTCTGATATGGGGTCCCTCATCTTGTTGCAAGCTGACCTCCATCGGTGGATAAAATCTCTGGCCTTCTCATTTTCTCTCTGTTTAAGGCCGCAAAGATGGCTGAGGGTGGGAAGTGCCTCAGCATTGAAGAGAAATCGCTCAATGAACATGTTTACCATTTTGTCAAATTCTTTCAACTCAATTGGATTTACATGCTCCGAGTACCATTTAGCTGTGGTTTCCTCCAGACTGCGAGGGAAACATAGGAAAAGTGCACGGTTGTCTCGCTTGAATCTGGAGCATTCAGCGAAGAACATGGCGAGATGAGCTTTAGGATCGCCCGAACCATCGAATTTGATAAACTTTCTGGGGAGATTCTCGAGATTGTCGTCCCCATCCAAACCGTCATAGAAGTCTTCACTGGTGAAGACTTTCTTGCCCTTGTCGCGGGCCTGCAGGTCTCGAAGCATTCTGACCACATCTTTGAACTGCGGCTGGTCAGAGTCATTGACAGACTGCTCTTTGAATTTGTGGGCTGACCCCTGCCCCTGGGTAGACTTGCGGAATGCCTGATGGGTCTCAAACTCTTCATCTGAATCTTCCACTGATTCCTCTTCATCAGTTGCATCAACATGCTGGGCAGGCTTCTTGGATATCTTCAAGGCTTTCTTGACTGCCCGGCCTTTTGTCTTTTGCTTCACCTGTGCTTTCTCTGTACTGGCTTCAGCTTGTTCTGCCAGCATCTTAGTCATCATCTTCTTAAACATGGCATACATTTGAGGATCAATGTCATCCTCAACCTGTTGCCCCTGATTTTTGCCTGAGCGCGGAGAATCCATTTCTTCGTCTGAAGCTGTCGAATATGCGATTCCCTCGACTGGTGCAGTCTTCTTCCCTGACCTTTTTTGAACCATTGACTGTCACGAATGCTCTCTACAGAGCAAAATCGATGGTTAGGCTTTTGAGAGAGATTTTGATTGGAAGAAAATATTCGCTGAGAATTTTGGTAGACAATTTGAAAGAATATCCCATTACTAGGGATTGAGTCGTCGCTGGGATTACGACAATTGCGTTGTCATTCCTTTGCAAAGAAAATAAACAACTGAAAATTAAGCCTTGTTACCTAGGCGAGGTCGTCAAACCAAGAATTGAAGAATTTGCAAGATTTTTATTTATTGAAAGAAAACATGATTGCATCAATAATAAACTTGAGAAAGAGGGGGCGGACAGACAATTTGCCACCACTCTTTATAACTAGCAGAGACACGAGGACCGGGAAAAAGCGGAAGAGTAACAAAAGAGTCACAGCCATATCTGGCAGAATGGTATGCTCCGGACCACTGTGCTGATGTAAGGTCGAACTCTAGCATGACTCCTGATAGCAGCCGCATCTCTATGTGTTTCTGTCTCTGAGAAAACTGTCGAACACACCGCTCCGGATGATAGTAATCATAGAAGAATGGACCAAGCAACTTGAATCTCTTGCCATATGCATAGGTGTATCTGGGAGGCGATAATTCTCGATCAAAATAGTCCCACACCACTTCTTCTTCCTGCAGATAGTCGATCAGGAATCGGTACCGCGCAACTGGAAGGAGCTCCTTGCCATTGTATCTGAATGAACTAGCTCTGGTCGGTACATGCTGAAGGAACCAAGATTGAAGAGCATAAGTACATCCCTCGACTAAGATGGACTCTCCAAGTGTGAAGCGGGTCAGTCCTCTGTATAGAAAAGCAAGCGCGGCCATAGCTATCGAGAGATGGCTGGTCTGTCGACTTCCCCATCTTCTCAAAAGTTGAACTATTCTGACATCCACATAATTCTGTCCATCTGGAAAGAAAGCAAGTCCCACAGTACACAAAACCATCGCATGCTGAATCCTCTCTCGAGCTGTCCTGGACAACGAGCTGACTTCTGCGAATTCTCCATACTGTCGGTAGATCTCGATCAAACTCACGTACTCATTCTCATTTTCTTCAATCAGTGGCCAAGACTTGCGCCCTGTCATGCGAGCTACGGCATCTTTGGGGTCCAGACCCTTGACATTGATCAGAAACTGCTGCTCTAACGGATCTCCAGGCTGACCGGCTGGCTCAGGCAGTCCCATAATCTCTGAAAATTCATCCATCAATAGTGTCATCTCGCCCCACGGGAACCAGAACGTGCAAGTGCGCGGATTCCACCGCTCTGCCAGTGCATGAATCAGATTGCCGTTGACTGTCAACTTTCCCACTGCAGATGCCAATTCCAACCCACAATCGCTCAAGTGGTCCGGAAACATACGAGAGAAATTTTTGAACCAGACATAGTACCACCGGGGAAAGAAGAGTCCGGTGCTAAGAGATCGATGCTCAGGAAGACTTTGTCGCACCTCATAGGAGATGTGACCCTCAGGAAAAACAGAATCGAGCTGGCTGGATGCCATTGGACTGAAAGACAAGAAGACTGGAATTAGACTTTGGAAAAATACAAGAATTTTGAAATTGCAGGCAGGATAAAATGAAAGATGGAAATTCGAAGTCCAGAGGAACGAAAGAATGGAAAATTTCCTGGAGTTTTGAAGGAAAAGGTGGATAATTTAGAAAAATCGTCCAGGGTTTTTGAGAAAAAAGGAGATATTTCATAAAAGATGAAAAATGAGGTATTTTGGAAAATTGTTTGGTATTTTGGAAAAATTGGGAAAAATATGAGAAAATAAGGCGAAAATGAATATCATATATTCAATTACAAACAATTATGCACATACAACAATCCCTAGGAAGCCAACTCTAAATACATTGATTTTGAAAGAGCTTTAGGACCCTAATCCTGACTCTAGGCTTAGATCAACTGTGTCCAATCATGCTATGCCGATATACTCGAGCCGAGGCTCGATGTACGTGGCATAAAACTCATCTTCGGGTCTAGGCTTGTGTTTTCCCAACATCCTTGAGCACCTGCCGATATACGTTGGACTATGGCCCTTGGTACGTGGCAGGGGGCATTAACCCAAATAAGTGGCCCAGTTGTGAGGCTCTGTCCCGAACTATGGTTCTGGAAGAGAGCCCAGCAACGTGAAGACCGGGTAGACATAGGTGGGGTGGTTTTTGAAATATGATCACATGCAGGCAAACAGAGGGCTCTAAGTCCTAAAGAGATAGAATTTTGAAATTTTTTTGAAGAAGCAAACATTGTTTTCATACAAGTCCTAGATTGAGGAGTGTTGTATTTCAGACCTAAGTCTAAGTGAGCATGCATAATTCTCCTCAATATGGTCCTACCAAACCATGCCTAGTCTATATGCAATCCATGTCAGCTGGGTTCAAGTCTAGGCTCCTAGGTTCACATGATATCAGAAATTAAAAGCTGACAGTTCATAGAGCATGATTTTGATAATTGAGCTAAGTCAAAGCACATAATTTATCAGACGAAGACAGGTCCCATCTCGGTCGCCAAACCTGTTATCATCGCAAAATTTTTCCCCTCCCTTGCGAGAGAGAAACGAATTTGCGAGTAAAACTCGACCAAAGTTTTGAAAATGATTTTGAAAATTTACTCGCCTCCATTTTTAAAATTTGCGGGAAAATTCCGTGGAATAGGATCCGCCTGTCGGTACGAGGTTCAACCGTTCCTGGCACCTTTACCAGGGGTAATTGAACCAAGGACCAATTACGTGCTTTAATTTGACTCAAATAGCTAAATTATGCTCTATTTTTCCTAGAATGCACAAAGAATCAGGCTTGTACTATGAAATTTTTAAAAAATGCAAGTTTGAGAAACTATGATGTTTGCTTTGGAAAATTGAAATGCATTTGGAAAAATGATTGAAAAAGTGCTTGAAATTGGAGTTTTTGGGAAAATCATTGAATTTCATTGGAAATCAGAAATTTGCATTGAAAAGTGATTTCTCAGGAAAGCTTGAAAAACTGAGAAAATTGGTTTTGAGATTGGAAACTTAGAATTGCTTTTATGAGAAAATGGATTTGAGAATCTTGAGAAAATCTAAGAAATTTATTGGAAAATGACTTTTGAAATGGAAAATGAATTCTCAGGAAAACTGGAAAATATAAGAAAATCAATTTCTGAAAACTTGGGATTTTGAAATTTGAGAATTTGAAAACATAAGAAAATCTTGATTTGAACTTGGGAAATGCTTTGAAATGTCATTTGAAAACTTAGGATTTTGAGAAAATCAGATCCTGAGAAAGACTTGGAAATTCTTGAGAAAATTGAATTTTCTGAAATTGAAATTGGAAAATGAGTTTGAAAATAATGCAATTTGAATGATATGAATGAATGAATATGAATTTGAAAAGGGAATTTCATTGAGGAATTGGGAAATCCTTTTGAAACTTTGAGAAATGCAGTGCATTTTTTAAGTTAGCCTAAGAGTGTAGGCTGAATGTGGCTGATATAAAGATCATAAATCTTGGTTTTCTTCGTATTTTGACTATGGCCATAAATACGAATCCCACCGAGTTTATAAACTCCATAAAAGCTTATGCACGTGCCATTCGTGTAAACCATAGTGGATTTGAAATAAATGCACATGAATCATACATCAAATATCGAAATTTGCATAAATTAAACTATATGCAATGCAGCCCTATTCTAAGCAGAAAAGTAACTCTTATTCCAAATTATTACATTTGAGATTACATTGAATTGAAATAAAAAAATAAAATCTAAGTCTTCTTCTTGAATGTTCCTGCAAAACTAGAAAACAAGGTTAGCACAAAAATGTAGGTTTTTCTGAATTTATCCGAAAATATGGGAAATTATCGGATATTATTCAGATATAAACCCAAAATCATACCCCCTTTGATATAAACATGATGAATAATGAATAAATTTCGAAAATAAACTTGAAAATTCGAAATTGGGGTCAAAATGACCAAAATACCCCTGATGACCTTGAAATCAGGGTTTTCTAAAAGAATTTTTATAAATTTTGGAAATTTGAAAATCAAATGAAATAAATCAAACATAATAGCAAATCCAATGTAGAATTTAAAAATATAATTTTGAAAGAAATCCAGATTATTTTTCTCGAGAAAATGCTTCCAAATCTATTTTTAGACAAAACGAGCTATTTTTGGTAGTTTTTGAAATGAGCTCGAATTTTGAAGTTCAATAGCTCATTGCGAAGCAAATCCAGTGTAGAATTTGAAAATTTGATTTTAAAAGAAATCCAGATTGTTTTTCTCGAGAAAATATTTTCAAACGAAATGAGCTATTTTTGGCATTTTTTGAAACGAGCTCGGATTTTGAAGTTTAATAGCTCGTTGCGAAGCAAATCCAGTGTAAAATTTGAAATTTTGATTTTGAAAGAAATCCAGATTATTTTTCTTGAGAAAATATTTCCAAATTTAGACTCCCGGGGTGAAAATGTCAATTTTGGAAACCCGAGGTTTGAAATTGATTTCTTAAAACTTTTAAAACTCAATCTGGATTGAAATTTATAAAACTGGAGTTTTGGACTTCGAAAATGAAATGAAATGCGATGAAATGTTATGAAATGCTAAGAAATGATATGAAATGATGAGAAATGGCATGCGAAATGCAGACCCTGAATGGAGAATTTTAGATGTTAGACCCCGATTGGCAGCTGTACCAGTTTAAAAAGTATAAAAACTGATAAAATTTGCAAAATGATTGAAGAAATGGTTTTGAACTCTACCAAGCTAGAGTAACACTGAAAATTAGGGTTTGAGCTGGATTCAACTGAAATGAACTGGATTGAGCTGGGTTTTAGAGTTTCAGAACTCAAATGAACTCACCGGACACTGACTCAACTGACCTTTCCAACTGAATTTTCAAGAAAAGCTGCCATTTTTAGAGAAATGGTATGGAATGGTCATTGGAATGAAGTGAATTACGAACCTGAACTGGGTTTGAGATGAAACAAAGGTCAGTAATACTGAGGTAAACTAAAATCGAAGCTTGAACACTAGCTCAATTGGCTGAACTCGACTCAATTTCAGTTGAAAGAGCTGAAATGGACTAAAATGGGCTCCTGGACACTTGGAAATGGTTTTGAACTGAAACTGGAGCGCTTGAACTTCTGGTGAGCTCAAGTTAGACTCTAGGGAGTATAACTGACTATGAATGACTGACTCAGAGACAATTGGCTTGGATTTGAGCGAGAAATAAGCTCATTTCTGAAGAAATGATCCCATTTTGGCAAGAATTGTCAGAAATGAAAATGGTCTTCTCACTGTGAGCTCAGATGAACTTTGGAATGACTGATATTCTAAATGTTCTGAACTGATCAGTGAGCTTTGTTGACTCCAACTGACTAGGGTCTGGGATGACCTAGGAGTAAAATGGTAATTTTCCTAGTGAAAATGGGTAAAATGGTGATTTTCTGAAACTGACTCGGGGTTTGACTCCTACACTGACCTAATAGGGTTGGCACTGCCTGAGGAGGATTGTTTGAGAATGGATGTGGAAAATTTGGGGTGTTTACAGATGCCCCTCTTTGCTACTAAGCCGTCTTGAGGACGAGCTTAGTGGCAAAGAAAAACACACCAAATTTTGGCTATAAAAATGCCCCAGTTAGAAGGATCTGACTGGATATGAAGAGATTTAGCCCTGATGAAAATGGTAGATATGAAATGGAGAATAGAGAGGAAAAATTTACTTCAAAAGAAGTGAGATTCAGGTTTTTGCCCTTAACCTGGATGGGACGGGAAATACCTCGTGTAAAAACGAAGCTCAGGTTTAACCCTTAACCTGACCGGGAAATGAAATACCTCATCAAAATGAGGCTCAGGTTTGTTCCCTTAACCTGACCAGGAAATGAGATACCTCATCAGAATGAGGCTCAGGTTTGTACCCTTATCCTGATTGGGCGGGAAATGAAATACCTCATCAAAGGAGGCTCAGGTTTGTACCCTTATCCTGATTGGGCGGAAAATGAAATACCTCATCAAAGGAGGCTCAGGTTTGTACCCTTATCCTGATTGGGTAGAAAAATGAATGGAATCCTCGAAGGAAGAAACCATGATGGAACCTTCGGATTTCCGCACAATGAATCCGATAGGGGTTTTGCAAAAGGATGAAATTGGGGTCCCTAAAGCTTGAAAAGGGGTTTGATTTTGGGCGCCTCATTGCTGAGACTAAATAACTTTTGAAATTGGTGACCTTTTGCTAGAAAATGATTGGTGGCTTAACCTCAAGCCAAAATTGGACTGTCTATGGTGGGACAGTGGGGACACAGGGAAGTGTGCGAATCTGAGAGCCCATGCGCTCAGATTATACCAACAGAAGGGAAGGAATCTTGAAAACTCCCATTATCAAGTCCTTAAAAGGGATAACAACTGATGTCAGGATGCGCCAAAGATGAACCTCAAGCTCTCGCTTCACGCCAGGATAGCTAGAAAATATTGTCAAAATGTTGAAAATTATTGTTGATTCGAAATAATTGAAAGTGATGCACATTGCTTTGAAAATATTCCCTTTTTTTTACCTGAAGTATTATCTCCGATTGGGCTTAACTTCGTAAAATCAAGATTCGAATTCAAATTGCTTGCAATTGGCTTTCTTTCAAGGAAGCTATCAATTTCCCTGATATGAGCAGAAAAGAGAGTATTCTTGATATTGTGAAAGCAATTTGTGAAAGAATATTGATAATAGAATTTCACAAAATTTAAAGAGGATTCTTTGGCAGATTTGGCAGTCTGATATCCTGGAATTCTTTCTCATGACGATCTTTCTGCCTACTATTTTTTTTTGGCAGAATTAGAGCTCTCTTGGGTTTTTGGAGATTACATCATCCTTCATTTTGGAGATGTCTTGACTTTTCTCTCTCTTTTTTTTTTTTTAGAAGGGTACGTCACAAACTCCTTCATCTCAGAGATGCTCTGATCCTTCTTTTCTCTCAGGGATTATATTGACGGTTATTGGCTCTTTGGTTGGAAATCTCTTGATGATAGCAGAAATTAAATATCCTTTAGGGTTTGTCGGGAGGCTCATCGCAGTCGCCTTCATCTTGACGGTGCTCTGAACTTTCCCTGGAAGGATCCGTCACAAACTTCGTCATCTTGGAGATGATTCAAATCTTCTTTGGCCCCGGGGGTCTACTCGCCTAATTCGCCTTCATCTTGACGACAGTTGAGAGATCCCTTTTGCAGATATTTAATTGCAGCTTTAGGTGATTGAGGAGATATAGGGATTGAATGGATTTTTCTGTATCACCCAGGATATTTTGACTGCTTTATTTTCCAAGAATGATCTTTAAAAATGTGCCATTGACTGCGATCAATACCGATCACTTATGGCTTTGCAACAACATTGAATTTCCTTTGCTGGCCATATCGAGGATTTATTCTTCATCCTTTTGGTCGGCTAATAGAAAGAATTTGAATTTTGAATCCTTTTTCACGAAAGCTTTGACCTTTCAGAAATAATACTGAAGGTATTCTGAGGTAATGTTTTTGTGCAATAACAATTTTGAAATCAACAAATATTTAATGACAAATTGGCAAGATTTTCTTGAAATCCTTTGTGGAAGCGAGTATTTGAAGCACAACGTAACACATCCATGACAAAAATTTTCTTCTCCTTTCCCCAAAGGAGAAGATTCAGACATTGGAAATAGAAATTACTCCTCTCTTCCCTGAAGAGGAGGTGTTTGCAAAATGAACTTTCGAAGAGAAATTAAGCTTTCGTCAAAACTTCCTAACATTAGGCTTCTCTTATGGAAAGGGGGCCGGTAATGATGAGGTCGGTGAATTGGTCATGAAGGAACGAGTCCATCACACTCTCCCTGAAAAGAGGGTCCTTCATGATGAAGTGGCCTAGTTTGAAATTGCGGTCACAAGGAAAGCGAGCTTCCGTCGAAGCTCTCCCTGAATTAAGGGTTCCTTGTATGAAATTGGAAATTTGTTTTGCAAACGGTTCACATAGACACGAGTCCCTTCAAACTCTCCCTGAAAAGGGGCTAGGTGAACAAAGGATAGCATGCGAAAAGAACGAGCTCCCTTGAACTCTCCCTGTACAAAGGGTCTCTCGCAAGAGGAAATGATTGGAATTGGTATGAAATTGGAATTTGGAAAATTTGAAATTTTGAAATTTGGAATTTGAAATTGGAAATTTGGAAACTTGGAAATTTGGAAATTGATATTTGGAAACTGGAAATTGATTGACTCGAATGTCAAAATTGGTTGACCCAAAAGTCGAAATTGGAAATTTGGAATTTAAAAATTGGAAATTGGAAATTGGAAATTGGAAATTGGAAATTGGAAATTGGGAAATTGATTGGCCCGAAGGTCAAAATTGGAAATTGAGTGACCCGAAGATCGAATTTGAAAATTGGTTGACCCGGAGGTCGAAATTGGAAATTTGGAAATTGGGTGGCTCGAGGGCCGAATTGGTAATTGAAATTTGAACTTTGATGAATGATCAACACAAAGACTGAACCCGAGAGGTTGACTGATACGACCCACCAGTGAGACACTAACACAAGTGCTCGATCTTGAAAGAACACCAGCATGAATACCGGGTTTTGAAAATATGTCAACATAGACATTGGATTTTAAAAATATATCAGTTCGAGCACTGGATTTTGGAAGTGTACCAGTTTGAGCACTGGATTTCAAAATTGTACCAGTTCAAGCACTGAGTTTTGAAAATATACCTTGTTTTTAATTTGAAATTTGAATTTTTAAAAGAGACCTATGCTCTTAAAGTATTTGGGAATTGTAACGAGAATGATTGTCGGGGTCTCAGGATTATCCCTTATCCTGAATGGGTAGCGAACTTGATGCAAATGCATGCCAATGAATGAAGATGTATGCAAATATGAAAATGATATAAATGAATGCACATGCGTGCAAAATGAGAGATTTGTTTATCCTGCCTGCATACAGGATATTTGTAGATAAAAACAAAATTTTAAAAAATGCCCCAGTATAACTGGGAAAGGAGAATTTAACCATTATTGAACAAAATTTGGAGGAATTACAAAGAATAAGACATGGTTTAAATATAGAATTTTTTCAAATGCCGAGCATTGATGGGATCTGGTAATTCCACTCCGTCGGCATTTATGAGCCGATATGAATTACGAGGTAATGCCTCTTTGACAACATAGGGACCTTCCCAATTTGGTGACCACTTGCCACCTGGGCGGTGCTTGAGATAAGCCGTTGATCTGAGCACTAGATCATTGACTCGAAATTTTCTTTCAATGACTGATTTTGCATATTGTTTGGCTATCCTCTGACGATATGATTGAGCGTGCTCTGCTGCTCTGAGTCTTCTTTCATCTAGCAAATCAAGTTGTACTAGCCGTTGTTGCTGATACTGATCAAGAGGTAATTCGAGAAGTGATGCAAATTTCAGAGCAGGTTTCTGAACATGTAGAGGCAATACTACTTCGGTTCCGTAGACAAGTTCTGACGGAGTAGCATTAGTTGGAGTTCGAATGGTGGTTCGATACGCCCACAACGCATCATGAATCTTTTCATGCCAGTCACGGCCTGTTTCCAAAGTTCGCTCCAGGATTCGAATCAGAATCTTATTAGTGGCCTCTGCTTGGCCATTCCCTTGAGGATAATAAGGAGCGGAGAAATGATGATGGATTTTGAACTTCGAACAGAAAGTCCTCATTCTCTCGTTCTTGAAATGACTGCCATTATCTGACACAATATCATGTGGTATGCCGAAACGACATAGGATATTCTTATGGATGAATGAGACCACATGCCGACCTTCTACTGTGCATAGAGTGACTGCTTCTACCCATTTAGTAAAATATTCTGTTGCAGCAAGAAAATATTTATGGCCATTTGAAGCAGAAGTAGTAATGGGACCAACAACATCAAAAGCCCACATAGAAAATGGCCATGGCGAGACGACAGATTGCAAATATGTCGCTGGCGCATGAATGGAAGGTGCATGCATCTGGCATTGAACGCACTTCTTCACAAAACGATAACAATCTTGTTGCATAGTTCTCCAGTAATAGCCTGCTCGGATGATTTGTTTGACGAGAGTTTGGTAGCCAACATGACCACCGCAGATACCTTCATGTGCTTCTTGCAAAACTTCTTTGGCTTCTTCTTCGTCCAAACATCTGGAATATTCAGAGCTGAATCCACGACGATAAAGGACGTCAGCAAGAATAAAATATCGAGCAGACATGCGCTGAATTGCTCGCCGCTCTTTCTTTGAGAGTTCTGGAGGAAATTCGCCAGTTTCAATGAAATTCTTGATGTCATGATACCAGGGCTTCTTCTTTTGCTCAGCCTGGTTTACCTGCTCTACTGGGACGAAAGCAGGTTGATCAAGTCTGCCAATTTCAAAGGAGCGACAAGATTCTTCGTTCCTGAAAGACATGATGGATCCCAGATTGGCTAAACTGTCTGCAATTTGATTGAAGTCTCTCTTGACATGGAAAAGTTGGAATTCTTCGAAATTGCTAACAAGAGCTGAGACGATCTTCTGATAAGGAAGTAACTTCTGATCCTTCACTTGCCATTCAGCTAAGACTTGATTGACGACGAGCAAAGAGTCGCCATAAGCATGCACTCTTTTGACATTGAAGTCTTGTAGAATTTTCAGACCTTGTATCAAAGCTTCATACTCGGCCATATTATGAGTGCACTGAAAATCTAATTTGAGAGAAAAGGGGATCATCTCCTTCTCAGGTGTGATCAATAGAATCCCGATTCCTATGCCTGCCATATTCTTGGAACCGTCAAAGAATAAATTCCAAATTGGGGATTGTTGAATATTGCAGATCCGCTCATCGGGGAAATCATCCTCGACTTTAACATCCTTTTCTAAAGGAAAATCTGCTAATTGATCTGCAATTGCTTGGCCCTTGATAGATTGCTGAGAGACATATTCCAAATCGTATTGCATCAATAAAACCTGCCATTTGGCAATCCGTCCACTGAGGAAGGGTTGCTCTAGAATATACTTGAGAGGATTTAATTTGGATAGGATCTTGACTTCAGATGTCAACAGATAGTGTCTCAATTTCTGACACATCCAAACCAGAGCTAGACATGTCTTCTCTATCTGAGAGTATTTCTTCTCATAATCAATGAAGGATTTGCTCACATAGTAAATGGCATGCTCTATCAGACTGCCTTCTTCGTATTGCGCCAAGAATCCGCCACAAGCAACTTGATTAACTGAAATGTATAGTAGTAGGGGTTTCTCCAATTCTGGCGGCTTTAAAACAGGAGGATTGAGCAAATATTTCTTGATGCGTTCAAACGATTGCTGACACTCTGGTCCCCATTCGAATTTCACTCCTTTCCTGAGCAAATGATTGAAAGGCTCACATCTCATGGCCAAATTGGATATGAATCGCCGAATTGATTGCATGCGTCCCTGAAGGCTACGCAATTCTTTCAAATTAGTCGGGGGAGACATGTCAATGATAGCTTTGGCCTTAGCGGGATCAACTTCTATCCCCTTTTTGCTGACTAGAAAGCCTAACAATTTTTCAGATTCGACTCCAAAAACACATTTTTGTGGATTGAGTCTTAGCTTGTAAAGAATGAGCCGCTTGAAAACTTGATTGAGAGCTTCGATGTGATCTTCCTCTTCTTTGGACTTTACCAGAATATCATCGGCATAGGCATCCATGATTTTGTGCATCTGATCATGGAAAATGACGGCCATAGCACGCTGATAAGTGGCTCCAGCATTCTTAAGCCCAAATGGCATGATTGTATAACAAAAAGTGCCCCAAGGAGTAGTGAAAGATGTCTTGGACTGATCACGAGCGGCCAACTTGATCTGATTATATCCGGAATATCCATCCATAAAAGAGAACATAGCGTGACCTGCTGTGCTATCAATCAAAAGATCAATATTAGGAAGTGGATAATCATCCTTAGGAGTCGCTTTATTGAGATCTCTGAAGTCGATGCAAATTCGAACTTTACCATTTTTCTTGGGAACAACAATAATATTTGCTAGCCAATCTGGATAGTCAATGGTTCGAATGAACCCTGCTTTGAGTAGGTCTTCTAGACCTTCCTTAACTTGTTGTTCCACTCGAGGATCCATCTTTCTCAGTTTCTGCTTAACCGGCTTGACATTTGGTTTTAGGATGAGACGATGTTCAACCAATTTGGTATCTAGACCTGGCATGTCCTCATATGTCCACGCGAACACTTCTTCATGTTGCTTGAGAAAACGGGTGAGCCTTTCTTTCTCTTCCGGGCTCAAACTGCTGCCAATCTTGAGAATTTTAGGATCGTCTTCTGATCCAATATTGATATCCTCAGTCGGATCCTGAACTAAGGATGATGGCTCATCTTGTTTCTGAATTGCTGCAAATTCTGGTAATTCTTGAAGAGCTGAATCAAATTTTGCAGGTTCTTCTGACTGCTTTGTAATCTGACTACATTCTGCTCTTATTTTAACCTGATGAATCACTGTTGGCTTTGAAAAGGCCTCTGGATTAAGAACGAGCTTCTTGATAGATTGGGAAGACATTCTGAAAATTGGAGAATAAATCGATTCAGGAAAATCTCCTATCATAAAACAAATTACTTTTGTTAAGAAAATAATTTGAAAGATAAAAGAGAAGAATAATGGCAAATTTTTAAAGATTTGATAACGAGAAGTAAAGAGATAAATGGCATCCAGATAGACAAAGGAAATTTGCAACTTTATTGAAAGATTGAATTGAGGACAATGATTGAAATGAAACGGGATATCATCCTAAATGTGAAAACAAAAGAATAGAAATGAAAGACAAGCAGATGCCCTTAGTGCGTCCCTTTGATAAAGATAGTGCCCTTTTGAGATCTTCTGCCACTAAAGCCCAATCCGGCCCTCTGAGGATAGTGCTGAGGAATTACTGGCTCGAGACGACCATTCCCATTTTTTCCCAGGCCTTGAAAAGGCTGATAACCATGCTTTACTAACAGATCAAATCTCTTTTTGGCCTTCATAAATTGGGAGAACAGTGGATGATCTTTGAATGTACTATAGTCAATTCGTCCTCCAATCTTGAAAAACTGTGGGCCTCTCCATCGAGTCATGGCCACTGTATGTGCTGGCTGTTCAGCCGTCTGCAGTATTCCCGAATTTTCTTCAAAGCTGACCTCATCAATGCCCCTAATGCTAGGGATATCAGTAGTGAAAGTGGGCCTAGGAACCATGGGTTGTGCAAGCCTCTTCTCCGGATCCTCGCCCAAGACTGTTGTGATCATTCCACCTTTTGACCACTTGACACATTGATGCAGAGTAGACGGCACCGCGTTCGTGTTGTGAATCCACGGTCGTCCCAACAACAGATTATACGTTGGGGGTACATTGACCACATGAAAGAGGACAGAGTGGACCGAGTAGTCAATGAAAATTTCCAAGAAAATTTTCCCTTTAGCTGTCTGGCCATGATTATCAAACCCGTAGATGGTGATCGGGTCCGGGATATATTCCTCTTCTCTAATGCCCAAAGCTTTGGCTGTCATTTCTGGGCATATATTGAGGCTGCTGCCTCCATCTATCAGCACATGAGGAACAGTCATTCCTTTGGCTCGAATCACAACATACAAAGCGTTGTTGTGAAACACATGCGGCTTAGAAAGATCTTCATCTGAGAAAGTGATTGGAGCATTTGTCATGGCCTGATTGACTATCTGAGCCATGTCTTCAGGAGTTATGCTCGGTTTCACTTTGATTTTCCGCAACAGATCATTCAACACTTGCTGGTGCTTGGCGAAAGCTTGGGCTAAATCCAAGATTGAGACATGGGATAATGCAGTAATCGGCTTTGGTGTCGATGTCTCACCTTTCTCCGGAGCGGGCTTAATAAAGTGCTTGGGGAGCCATGGCATTCTTTTAGCCACCTCAGGAGATACCCCAGCGGGTTTATCAGATACTTTCATTTTACCAAAAGCTGCAATGAGATCCATTTTCTGAGCTTTGGACTGAGCCTGCTGCAGCACAAGGACCTGATGTTGGACTTGCATATCCCTTTTAGAGCATGGCCTAATATGCTCCTGCGGCTGAAAAGGCTGTTCAGAGACGACCGCCGTAGAATGATGGGGAAAGGGTTTCTTTAGAATATCCATATTTTCATCTTCGGCACCCTCTACCAGAAGATTCTTGTCGATGAGATCCTGAACAATATTCTTAAGAACGAAGCAGTTCTCAGTATTGTGCCCCACTGTTCTGTGAAATTTACAAAATTGATCTTTGAATTTCCCCATGGGAATAGGGGGATCAACCAACCTAGGCAGTTTGACCATCTCCTTGGTCAACATATACTCGAGCACAGTCTCGAGGGATTGGTCTAGTGGAGTGAATTTCCTGTCATAACTCCACCCTTCATGCTTTACTTTTTCTCGGGGCTTCGGTCCCTGTTTTAATTGAAGTGGCTTATTGAATTGAGGGACTGACTTGCCTTTCTGATCGTTCTTGTTGGAACTTCCTACCCCATAACAGAAATCTTTGTTCTGCCCCTTACGGTGTTTCCAATTATTATTTCTGATAGAATGAGTGAAGTGAGTCTTCTTCTTCTGCTCAGTTTGGCCGTTGTTCTTAGTAAAGGTGAAACCTTCATAGAAACCATTTTCCATACTCAACTCGAGCCATTCGGCTCGCTCTGTCAGTTCAATGAATGTCCTTGATGGTGCAGTAGAGATGAGACCTCTTAGAGGGTGTGAGAAGTTACTCAGAATTAGGGACAAAGCATGTCCCTCTGATATGGGGTCCCTCATCTTGTTGCAAGCTGACCTCCATCGGTGGATAAAATCTCTGGCCTTCTCATTTTCTCTCTGTTTAAGGCCGCAAAGATGGCTGAGGGTGGGAAGTGCCTCAGCATTGAAGAGAAATCGCTCAATGAACATGTTTACCATTTTGTCAAATTCTTTCAACTCAATTGGATTTACATGCTCCGAGTACCATTTAGCTGCGGTTCCCTCCAGACTGCGAGGGAAACATAGGAAAAGTGCACGGTTGTCTCGCTTGAATCTGGAGCATTCAGCGAAGAACATGGCGAGATGAGCTTTAGGATCGCCCGAACCATCGAATTTGATAAACTTTCTGGGGAGATTCTCGAGATTGTCATCCCCATCCAAACCATCATAGAAGTCTTCACTGGTGAAGACTTTCTTGCCCTTGTCGCGGGCCTGCAGGTCTCGAAGCATTCTGACCACATTTTTGAACTGCGGCTGGTCAGAGTCATTGACAGACTGCTCTTTGAATTTGTGGGCTGACCCCTGCCCCTGGGTAGACTTGCGGAATGCCTGATGGGTCTCAAACTCTTCATCTGAATCTTCCACTGATTCCTCTTCATCAGTTGCATCAACATGCTGGGCAGGCTTCTTGGATATCTTCAAGGCTTTCTTGACTGCCCGGCCTTTTGTCTTTTGCTTCACCTGTGCTTTCTCTGTACTGGCTTCAGCTTGTTCTGCCAGCATCTTAGTCATCATCTTCTTAAACATGGCATACATTTGAGGATCAATGTCATCCTCAACCTGTTGCCCCTGATTTTTGCCTGAGCGCGGGGAATCAATTTCTTCGTCTGAAGCTGTCGAATATGCGATTCCCTCGACTGGTGCAGTCTTCTTCCCTGACCTTTTTTGAACCATTGACTGTCACGAATGCTCTCTGCAGAGCAAAATCAATGGTTAGGCTTTTGAGAGAGATTTTGATTGGAAGAAAATATTCGCTGAGAATTTTGGTAGACAATTTGAAAGAATATCCCATTACTAGGGATTGAGTCGTCGCTGGGATTACGACAATTGCGTTGTCATTCCTTTGCAAAGAAAATAAACAACTGAAAATTAAGCCTTGTTACCTAGGCGAGGTCGTCAAACCAAGAATTGAAGAATTTGCAAGATTTTTATTTATTGAAAGAAAACATGATTGCATCAATAATAAACTTGAGAAAGAGGGGGCGGACAGACAATTTGCCACCACTCTTTATAACTAGCAGAGACACGAGGACCGGGAAAAAGCGGAAGAGTAACAAAAGAGTCACAGCCATATCTGGCAGAATGGTATGCTCCGGACCACTGTGCTGATGTAAGGTCGAACTCTGGCATGACTCCTGATAGCAGCCGCATCTCTATGTGTTTCTGTCTCTGAGAAAACTGTCGAACACACCGCTCCGGATGATAGTAAGCACAGAAGAATGGACCAAGCAACTTGAATCTCTTGCCATATGCATAGGTGTATCTGGGAGGCGATAATTCTCGATCAAAATAGTCCCACACCACTTCTTTTTCCTGCAGATAGTCGATCAGGAATCGGTACCGCGCAACTGGAAGGAGCTCCTTGCCATTGTATCTGAATGAACTAGCTCTGGTCGGTACATGCTGAAGGAACCAAGATTGAAGAGCATAAGTACATCCCTCGACTAAGATGGACTCTCCAAGTGTGAAGCGGGTCAGTCCTCTGTATAGAAAAGCAAGCGCGGCCATAGCTATCGAGAGATGGCTGGTCTGTCGACTTCCCCATCTTCTCAAAAGTTGAACTATTCTGACATCCACATAATTCTGTCCATCTGGAAAGAAAGCAAGTCCCACAGTACACAAAACCATCGCATGCTGAATCCTCTCTCGAGCTGTCCTGGACAACGAGCTGACTTCTGCGAATTCTCCATACTGTCGGTAGATCTCGATCAAACTCACGTACTCATTCCCATTTTCTTCAATCAGTGGCCAAGACTTGCGCCCTGTCATGCGAGCTACGGCATCTTTGGGGTCCAGACCCTTGACATTGATCAGAAACTGCTGCTCTAACGGATCTCCAGGCTGACCGACTGGCTCAGGCAGTCCCATAATCTCTGAAAATTCATCCATCAGTAGTGTCATCTCGCCCCACGGGAACCAGAACGTGCAAGTGCGCGGATTCCACCGCTCTGCCAGTGCATGAATCAGATTGCCGTTGACTGTCAACTTTCCCACTGCAGATGCCAATTCCAACCCACAATCGCTCAAGTGGTCCGGAAACATACGAGAGAAATTTTTGAACCAGACATAGTACCACCGGGGAAAGAAGGGTCCGGTGCTAAGAGATCGATGCTCAGGAAGACTTTGTCGCACCTCATAGGAGATGTGACCCTCAGGAAAAACAGAATCGAGCTGGCTGGATGCCATTGGACTGAAAGACAAGAAGACTGGAATTAGACTTTGGAAAAATACAAGAATTTTGAAAATTGCAGGCAGGATAAAATGAAAGATGAAAATTCGAAGTCCAGAGGACCGAAAGAATGGAAAATTTCCTGGAGTTTTGAAGGAAAAGGTGGATAATTTAGAAAAATCGTCCAGGGTTTTTGAGAAAAAAGGAGATATTTCATAAAAGATGAAAAATGAGGTATTTTGGAAAATTGTTTGGTATTTTGGAAAAATTGGGAAAAATATGAGAAAATAAGGCGAAAATGAATATCATATATTCAATTACAAACAATTATGCACATACAACAATCCCTAGGAAGCCAACTCTAAATGCATTGATTTTGAAAGAGCTTTAGGACCCTAATCCTGACTCTAGGCTTAGATCAACTGTGTCCAATCATGCTATGCCGATATACTCGAGCCGAGGCTCGATGTACGTGGCATAAAACTCATCTCCGGGTCTAGGCTTGTGTTTTCCCAACATTCTTGAGCGCCTGCCGATATACGTTGGACTATGGCCCTTGGTACATGGCAGGGGGGCATTAACCCAAATAAGTGGCCCAGTTGTGAGGCTCTGTCCCGAACTATGGTTCTGGAAGAGAGCCCAGCAACGTGAAGACCGGGTAGACATAGGTGGGGTGGTTTTTGAAATATGATCACATGCAGGCAAACAGAGGGCTCTAAGTCCTAAAGAGATAGAATTTTGAATTTTTTTTGAAGAAGCAAACATTGTTTTCATACAAGTCCTAGATTGAGGAGTGTTGTATTTCAGACCCAAGTCTAAGTGAGCATGCATAATTCTCCTCAATATGGTCCTACCAAACCATGCCTAGTCTATATGCAATCCATGTCAGCTGGGTTCAAGTCTAGGCTCCTAGGTTCACATGATATCAGAAATTAAAAGCTAACAGTTCATAGAGCATGATTTTGATAATTGAGCTAAGTCAAAGCACATAATTGATCAGACGAAGACAGGTCCCATCTCGGTCGCCAAACCTGTTATCATCGCAAAATTTTTCCCCTCCCTTGCGAGAGAGAAACGAATTTGCGAGTCAAACTCGACCAAAGTTTTGAAAATGATTTTGAAAATTTACTCGCCTCCATTTTTAAAATTTGCGGGAAAATTCCGTGGAATAGGATCCGCCTGTCGGTACGAGGTTCAACCGTTCCTGGCGCCTTTACCAGGGGTAATTGAACCAAGGACCAATTACGTGCTTTAATTTGACTCAAATAGCTAAATTATGCTCTATTTTTCCTAGAATGCACAAAGAATCAGGCTTGTGCTATGAAATTTTTAAAAAATGCAAGTTTGAGAAACTATGATGTTTGCTTTGGAAAATTGAAATGCATTTGGAAAAATGATTGGAAAAGTGCTTGAAATTGGAGTTTTTGGGAAAATCATTGAATTTCATTGGAAATCAGAAATTTGCATTGAAAAGTGATTTCTCAGGAAAGCTTGAAAAACTGAGAAAATTGGTTTTGAGATTGGAAACTTAGAATTGCTTTTATGAGAAAATGGATTTGAGAATCTTGAGAAAATCTAAGAAATTTATTGAAAAATGACTTTTGAAATGGAAAATGAATTCTCAGGAAAACTGGAAAATATGAGAAAATCGATTTCTGAAAACTTGGGATTTTGAAATTTGAGAATTTGAAAACATAGGAAAATCTTGATTTGAACTTGGGAAATGCTTTGAAATGTCATTTGAAAACTTAGGATTTTGAGAAAATCAGATCCTGAGAAAGACTTGGAAATTCTTGAGAAAATTGAATTTTCTGAAATTGAAATTGGAAAATGAGTTTGAAAATAATGCAAGTTGAATGATATGAATGAATGGATATGAATTTGAAAAGGGAATTTCATTGAGGAATTGGGAAATCCTTTTGAAACTTTGAGAAATGCAGTGCATTTTTTAAGTTAGCCTAAGAGTGTAGGCTGAATGTGGCTGATATAAAGATCATAAATCTTGGTTTTCTTCGTATTTTGACTATGGCCATAAATACGAATCCCACCGAGTTTATAAACTCCATAAAAGCTTGTGCACGTGCCATTCGTGTAAACCATAGTGGATTTGAAATAAATGCACATGAATCATACATCAAATATCGAAATTTGCATAAATTAAACTATATGCAATGCAGCCCTATTCTAAGCAGAAAAGTAACTCTTATTCCAAATTATTACATTTGAGATTACATTGAATTGAAATAAAAAAATAAAATCTAAGTCTTCTTCTTGAATGTTCCTGCAAAACTAGAAAACAAGGTTAGCACAAAAATGTAGGTTTTTCTGAATTTATCCGAAAATATGGGAAATTATCGGATATTATTCAGATATAAACCCAAAATCATACCCCCTTTGATATAAACATGATGAATAATGAATAAATTTCGAAAATAAACTTGAAAATTCGAAATTGGGGTCAAAATGACCAAAATACCCCTGATGACCTTGAAATTAGGGTTTTCTAAAAGAATTTTTATAAATTTTGGAAATTTGAAAATCAAATGAAATAAATCAAACATAATATGATGAAATATGATGATATGCATGAAATTTTGGAGAACTAGAAATTGAAATTTCGAAATTTAGGTCAAAATGACCAAAATACCCCCGATAACAAGACTATGGCCTTGAAACCAGGGTTTTCTGAAATAAATTTTGCAAAATGGAAAAATATGAAATGCTAATGAGATTAAAATTAACCCTAATATGATTCTACATGCTTATGTACATGATAAAAACCCTAAAATGGCGAAAATATCATAAATATCAAATTTAACCTGATTTTCGCTTCTGAATTTAAAGATAAACTAACACATGGAGAAAATGAACTTGGAATTAAACCAAATTTGGCATGGACACCTAAAATAACCCTAAAAACAGAATGAAGCTCGAAAATCTATTTTTTTTGTATTTTTTAAATATGGAAATTCAAATAAAAACCCTAAATTTCATGATTTTTGCCTAAAATATTGATTCTAAAGGGAATTTAGGATATCAAACTTCCATAAAAATTTCCCAAATTTTATGGGATGACAGAAGACAGTAAGACAGTAAGACAAGGATTTGTTCCTTTGACACTTTCTGGTTTTGACCTATGGTCGGAGCTGTACCACTCCGGCAAGTCGGATCGGAATCCGGCGACTCTAGTAAATGAAGGAAACAGATAGGTTTTGGTAGAAAATATGGGAAAAATAGCATACCGATGGAAAAATATCTGAAATTGTGGGAAAATGTCCCTGACAAACAGAGGAAGATTTGATATTTTGACACTATTAGGATTCGGGTTACGGTTTGGAAAAGGCTACACTGTTATCAGAGACCTAAATCTCTGGAATTTCTGGACATTGGAATCTGTTAGACAGAAAGAGAAAATCCAGGAAAAATAATGCAACAGATCCAAAAATTCCCAAATTTTGGGAAATTGCAGAACATTATGTTAGGAAAAACTTTCATGTTGAAAGTTTTTGCAGACAGGGTACATATTTGGCGGACTTGATGCATTAGGGTCTGTCTATACCCTGACAAAGGAAAATTGAGATTTTCCCAGGGAGCTGTAAAATCCGATTTTTTATAGAGGTCAAAACTACTTGGAAAAACCTAAAAATTTCCAGATCATTAGTAGATTCAATGATAAATCTACTATGATTTTTGTAGGACGATCCGAATCTCCCACGAGGGTGGTGCCAGAGGTTCTTTTCTGCTAAAGCAGAAATTGAAAATTCACAGAAGTTCAAAACCCGAATTGGGATTTGATTTTTGAAATGAAGTTGCATAACCCAAATCAATCTGGGTTTTTTACAGAGAATCACAAACAAATATATGCATCTATAACGAAAAACTCAGAAATTTTAAACAAAAATTTGAGCATGAAATCATAATTGGACTGGACACCCAAATCAGCCTTTACGAACTGAAAAGCATATGTTAATTAAACTATTAGAATTAATGTCGAACAACTAAATGCAAAACGTATGATCCCTAGCACACGTTACCTATATGAGAACATTAAAAAAAAAAAAAAAATGAACAGGGCATATGAATCATAGTTTTTTTTTTTTTTAGCTGTGGAAGGAATGATCCGATCCATGCATCGGACGAATCTTTTCCTTTATGCAGCCTTAACAACCAAATCAAAAGCATAGGTTTATGAAATAAAATCAAACATGTGAATCCAGCTTGGGACTGGGTTCACAATGATATTTTTATGAAAAGAAGGAATATAAAAAAAAAGGAAAAAAAAAATGATCTACCTTGGGTTGTGCTTGCACCGGCTGGAACTAAAGCTTGAGGATGTGGCTGCCTTGGTGAAAGAGGGCTGCACTTTGATGTGGCTGTTAGAAGATTGAAGGAGCCGTGCTAGTTGAACCGGTTGTGAAGAAAGCTGGACCTGAAGGGATGTATGCTTCAAAGGTGCGTCGGCTGGACTTCAAGGGATGGAGGCTTCAAAAGGGGGCATCAGCTGGAGCTTGAACCGGCTGGTGGTTGTTGGCTGGAGCAGAGAGCTTGGGGGTGGTCTTAATGGCTGGAGATGGGGAAGCTTGGTGGTGGTCTTAATGGCTGGAAGTATTTGCTACAGAGCTGGAGGTGGAGGAGGCTCCAACTGGAAACTTGATGGAGTGGGTTGACTGCTGCAAGTGGCTGCAAGGGAGGCGTTGAGTGAGAGGAGTGGTTGTTGGCTGGTGCTCCCCTCTGGTGGCTGAAGAAGAGCTGCAAGCTGGTGAGATGGTGTGTTGCTGCTGCCAGGAGAGGTGGTGAAGGAGAAGCTGCTGTAGAGAGGTGAGAAGTTGTGTAATGGAAACCAAGAGAGAGAGAGAGAGAGAGAGAGAGAGACGTTCAATGGGGCTAGATAGCAGCCGTCTCTTTTTCTTTTAGCTTTTATCCTAACTTAGGTTTTGATGAAAATCAAAACCTAAGTTTCTAAAGATATTCTATGAATCCCATGTACGTGAATGGCTAGGAGAGGAAAGAAAGGAGGAAATAAAGAAAGAAAGAAAGAAAAGAAAAAGGAAGAAGAAAGAAAGAAAAGAAGGAAAGAAAGGAAGGAGGAAAGGGAAAGGAGAGGAGGAGAGAAAGGAAATGGAGAAATAGAGGGGCTGGAGGTTTGGGCGACCACCTTGTGGGTCCCACCTCTCTAAAATAAAAAAATAAAAAAAAAATAAAAATCAATAAAAACAAAAATAAACAAATAAAAAGAAGCATCTTTTTTTTCTTTTAATAAAATAAAAATGCAAATGAATGGGCCATCTCAGAGCGGGTCCAAATTTTGATTTTGAAATTCATTTTGGCGATTTGAGGGGTAAAATAGTCTTTTCAAAAAAAATTCAAACGAAACAAACTATTTTTGGCAGTTTTTGAAACGAGCTCAGATTTTAAAGTTCAATACCCCATTGCGAAGCAAATCCAATGTAGAATTTAAAAATATAATTTTGAAAGAAATCCAGATTATTTTTCTCGAGAAAATGCTTCCAAATCTATTTTTAGACAAAACGAGCTATTTTTGGTAGTTTTTGAAATGAGCTCGAATTTTGAAGTTCAATAGCTCATTGCGAAGCAAATCCAGTGTAGAATTTGAAAATTTGATTTTAAAAGAAATCCAGATTGTTTTTCTCGAGAAAATATTTTCAAACGAAATGAGCTATTTTTGGCATTTTTTGAAACGAGCTCGGATTTTGAAGTTTAATAGCTCGTTGCGAAGCAAATCCAGTGTAAAATTTGAAAATTTGATTTTGAAAGAAATCCAGATTATTTTTCTTGAGAAAATATTTCCAAATTTAGACTCCCGGGGTGAAAATGTCAATTTTGGAAACCCGAGGTTTGAAATTGATTTCTTAAAACTTTTAAAACTCAATCTGGATTGAAATTTATAAAACTGGAGTTTTGGACTTCGAAAATGAAATGAAATGCGATGAAATGTTATGAAATGCTAAGAAATGATATGAAATGATGAGAAATGACATGCGAAATGCAGACCCTGAATGGAGAATTTTAGATGTTAGACCCCGATTGGCAGCTGTACCAGTTTAAAAAGTATAAAAACTGATAAAATTTGCAAAATGATTGAAGAAATGGTTTTGAACTCTACCAAGCTAGAGTAACACTGAAAATTAGGGTTTGAGCTGGATTCAACTGAAATGAACTGGATTGAGCTGGGTTTTAGAGTTTCAGAACTCAAATGAACTCACCGGACACTGACTCAACTGACCTTTCCAACTGAATTTTCAAGAAAAGCTGCCATTTTTAGAGAAATGGTATGGAATGGTCATTAGAATGAAGTGAATTACGAACCTGAACTGGGTTTGAGCTGAAACAAAGGTCAGTAATACTGAGGTGAACTAAAATCGAAGCTTGAACACTAGCTCAATTGGCTGAACTCGACTCAATTTCAGTTGAAAGAGCTGAAATGGACTAAAATGGGCTCCTGGACACTTGGAAATGGTTTTGAACTGAAACTGGAGCGCTTGAACTTCTGGTGAGCTCAAGTTAGACTCTGGGGAGTATAACTGACTATGAATGACTGACTCAGAGACAATTGGCTTGGATTTGAGCGAGAAATAAGCTCATTTCTGAAGAAATGATCCCATTTTGGCAAGAATTGTCAGAAATGAAAATGGTCTTCTCACTGTGAGCTCAGATGAGCTTTGGAATGACTGATATTCTAAATGTTCTGAACTGATCAGTGAGCTTTGTTGACTCCAACTGACTAGGGTCTGGGATGACCTAGGAGTAAAATGGTAATTTTTTTAGTGAAAATGGGTAAAATGGTGATTTTCTGAAACTGACTCGGGGTTTGACTCCTACACTGACCTAATAGGGTTGGCACTGCCTGAGGAGGATTGTTTGAGAATGGATGTGGAAAATTTGGGGTGTTTACAATATGTAATATAAGCAGAAGCCTGTGCTTTATACAGCGGCGGCGTAAAGGAAATGCATATACTATTGTTCAGGGTGTGTAACTGAACGAAATATTCTACATATATAACAAAACAGGAGCCTTGGCATCGTTCGACGCAACGGCGTAAGTAAATACATTGCAGAAAGCAGGGGCCTTGGCATCGTTCGACGCGAAGGCGTAAGTAAATGCATAATCGGAAGTGCAGTAATCGGAAGTACAGAAAGCAGGGAGCCTTGGCATCATACGACGCGACGGCAAAGGTAAATTACATAGCCTATGCGATATAAGACGCGTCGGCAGAATCAGCAGATATACACCTAGATCTGTATCCAACGATAGTTACGAGGCGAGCGAGTGAACACCGAAGTGTCCTAGAGGGCTCAACCAAGAACTAGGGTGATATACTATTTTGAAGAACGCATATACTGCGTATTTGAACATATATATCCAACAATAGTTACGAGGCGAGCGCGTGAACACCGAAGCGTCCTAGAGGGCTCAACCAAGAACTAAAGCAAGATACTACTTCAGAAAGTATATGCTATATACAAACAATCAAATACTTGAGAGAGATGGTTTAATGAAGCGAACTTACTTCAAATCGTGGAAGAAACGACTCCGATTGCTTCAAACGCTTCGAACGAGGCTCAACTTCGAAAAAGGATCAACTTCGAACTTCGGACGAAAAAGGACTTTGACTTTGACTTTGAACCAAACCAGGTTCAGGTTAAGTCAACTGGGTTCAGACTTAGGTCAAGTAGGTTCAGACCTAGGTCAGGTGGGTTAGGACCAGGTCAGGCAGGCTCAGACCAGGTCAAGCAGGCTCAGGCTAAGTCAGGCAGGCTCAAACCAGGTTAGGTGGGCTCAGGTGGGCTAGGCTAGGTAGGGGAGGTTTGGAAAAGGAGGAGAGAGAGAGGGGTTGCCGATTTTCTAAAGGAGGGGGGGTCCTCTATTTATAGGTTCTGAAACTTGGGCCCCAAGTTTCAGAATCCCCTCTTTACCCCTTGGCTTTTCAGAAATCCCTTCCATGGAAGGTGCTGGAAGGAGCTGGAAGGCTCTGGAAGGTGCTGGAATATTCTAGAATATTCTAGAATATTTTCTGAGAAATATTTCTATGGGTCCCACCCATATTTCTGTGGGTCCCGCAAGAATTTCGGGTTTTCGACGATTTTTTTCTGAAAAATTCTGAGTACGCCATTATCTTCGTATTGATGCCACTAAGAAAGTTGGCTCGCAGGAATCCTTTGATTTTGTTCAGATAGGAAGTTATGGCTTCCAGAGTGTTTGAGCATATATTCGCGATTCGACGAATATCCTAAGTATAACTGGCTCGCAGGAATTGATTTGTTTCGCATTCTGAGAAAAAATGCTATTTTTACCGGTAAATGCCTCATGAATTTTATTCAGATATTTTCTGAAAAATTGCGGGTCTTACATCATTACCCCCTTAAAGGAATTTCGTCCGCGAAATTCAGCTAATAGTACTAAGTGCGTAACTCGGGATATTTCTCCTATATGTTAGATTTATAATTTTATTCACTTAGTTCAACATTGTATTTATTCCAATCATTACCTCATATCATGATTCATGATCGATGAGGTATGTTTCTCATATCTGAGTTCAAATCATGCTACAACCACGATAGTTTGTTGAATCAACGTTCTTCCAACCGGCTATTTAACATAGCCATCTTGTGTAACTATTTTGTACACACAGATCATTCTTCTAGAGATTAACCATATTGGAATAAGTCCCCTGTCAGACTACCTGGTATTGGAAACGTACCTCCTCACAGGTTCGCCTTCGTCAGACTTACCTGATATTGGATCAGTACACCTTCACAGAATCATACTAGCCAAGCTACTGGTTTTGGAACATACACACTCGCACGGAGCTGTATACCCTCACAGGCTCACTCTGGCTAGACGATCTGATCTTGAATATGTAAAACCTCACAGGACTCTCTTCTTGGGAACAATTCCTCGATGGTTTATTTTATTAAGTAACTTTTAACGTTCTAATTACGCAAACTTAATTTCTCAATCATGGGGTCTATAGCCATAAATTTTGGGCATAAGCACTTAAGATTTAATTTAACAAATCCAACATTACTTTAGAGAGCAAGGATACATATTGATCCAGATGACCGTACACAAAGTCATAAGCCACTTGTCTCAAGCATTCATTGGATCTTGTCTTTCAATTGCTTCTTACCCAAACACAACTCTATCTATCAAGGTATTCAGATTCCTTGATACGATCATTATCCGTGAGTTGTTCGGCTGTCACCGCATAGACACGACCTGCCACAGGTTTCTGCTCTATCCTGGGTAGTGGCAGTCGTTGTTGTTGTATTTGTTGAGAGGGTCCTCCAGATCCCATATTTCTTCGTTGAAGATCTGAGGCCTTCTTGCGGCATTCTCTTACACGATGCCCTGGTTTGCCGCAATACAGGCAACCTCCCGTATCGCGAGGACAAACCCCTCCGGGATGATCTGAGCTACACCTTGGGCATCAAAAATTAGATTGTTGGTAGAGCTGATTGGCTTCTACCACTTGTAATGGCCGCTCAGCCGGTGGAGTAAAGTTGTTCTCCTGAAAATCTCTTTTATAAAAAGTTGGTCGTGATTCTTGGCCACCGGGGAACGTCCTCTTGTTGTTCCCATTACTTGCTACCGGTCGCTTTACTACGACCCCTTTGCATCGCTCCCAGTCTGCACTAATCTTTGAAGTTGCTGCCACAGCGGCTTGAAATGTTTGGGGCATGCTAGTTATGACTCGAGATCGTAGCCCTTCCCGAAATCCATTGATATATTTATCGGCCCTCTCTTGGTTATTATCGAATAACCGAGAGCAGTACCGCTCAAGGTTCTGAAACTTGGTAGTATAGTCGATAAGACTCATACCACCCTGCTCTAGTTCCAGAAACTTCATCTTTTTCTTATTTCTAGAGTGCAATGGGAAGTAGTTATCCAAGAAAGTTCTCCGAAAGTCAGTCCAAGGAATGACTTCGACTTGTGAGAACTGGATAAGCTTAGTGGTATCCCACCACTTCCGTGCATTATCCTTCAGCCTATAAGTGCCGAAGTTAGTCTTTCTATCCTCTGGTACACCCAATACCAGGAATGCATGCTCCGTTTCCTCAATCCAGCTTTCTGCAAGCTCTGGATCGGCACTGCCAACGAAGACTGGTGGGTCTAGTTTGAGGAACTTTTCATAAGTTATTCCTCCAAAGTGCTCATTGCGAGGCGGGGTTGGTGCTTGCCTTGATTCACGAATGGCAGACACAAGCCTGTTGAGCGTCTCCAACAGGAAGCCCTGTGTATGAGACTCCTCGCTCGACATGGTTCTCCTCGCCTTAGGAGCCATTTATCTATTCATGCAAATACACCCAAATTAGAGAAAGTATAAGATTTATACTTACAGTGCGATACCGCAAACATGACGGATCTTGAACCAGGTTTCTCAGACTCATGCTCTGATACCATTTCTGTAACGCCCCGGATTTCCAAAACAAAGCTAAGTTAAAATTTTCATGAATTTCTTTTTTTTTCTTTGCAGCGAAATTTAGAAAGCTTTTAGCAGCGGAATAAGACGATAATAAGTCGTCGGTTTTAGAAAACTCCGAGCACGTTGCAGGTATGTGGCCAAGCAACTCATTGACCACCAAAGTGTTCCATTTTATCGAAAACATATGTTTATTACAACACTACTGCTTAGGAAAGCAGTGTAGGTTCAATAAAAGGAAGCAGTACAACTCTGTCTAGAGAAACCCTGGAACTCGATGTCGCCTTGCTCCGCATATCGCCACGTAGGTTCAACATCTGAAATCCCCATTAAACGGGGTCAGAACCACTGATGGTCTGGTAAGTAGGCAAATACCTATCTATTCAACTCAAGTAAATGCATAGACCACTCAGGGTCACAGTTCGTAATACGACGCTCAAGCCTCCATGACCTAGCGTATATCGCAAAAGCCTCATCAGGGCTATGAGTTGAACATCCACGCAAGTCTTCATGACTTCGCATAAGCCTCTTCAGGGCTGTGAGTTAGAATAACCGCTTAAGTCTCTACGACTTAGCCTTGACTTCCTCAAAGTCACAAATGGATGTTGTAAACACCCCAAATTTTCACTCACCTCCCCTACATCTCCACCAAGCATCAACATCCAGCCTCTGAAATCGCTAGAGGGCAAAATGGTCATTTTCTGAGCCGGACCTTGCAAAAGTCCAAATTTCATCTGCAACTCTCAAAATTTCTCTAATTTTAACTCAGATGTTCAAAATTTTATTCCTGACAGGAGACAGACATCTCCAAGTCTTGATTCAAGATTGCATTTCATAAGACATGACATTGCATATCATTGCATGAGCATTTCAAATCACTGCACTGCACAGCATGTCATTTCGAGGTCCATAACTCTTGATTTCAAAATTTTCAATCCAGATTAGAATTTCAACTCTTTTCAAAATTGATTTCAAAACCCTGGGTCTTCAAATTTATCAATTTTTCCCATTTTACCCCCAGGACTCTGAATATCAAAATATTTCCTCAGGAAAACCATCTGGATAGTTTTCAATATGGATTTCAGTCACTTCACCTCAGATTTGGCCCTTTTTGACAATTTTAAATATCTTTCTTTTACAAAATTGCCCTACAAGGGCCAACTCTTTCCAAAATTCCTGTTTTGCCCATCAGTCAAGATTTTATGAAAATTCCAAAAAAAGAAGTTGTGGTTTTATCCTTATTTCAATAAAGAAGCAATGTGGGACCCACACTGAGGTGGTGTCACACAAGCTTTTCTTTTGAAAATTTGAATTTTGAAAAACCCAAAAATATAGGAGCCTTGTCCCCCGGATTGGTGCCACTTGTCCTTTCTCTCTCCTCCCATTTCCACGCCAAGTGTCAGTGTGGGGCTACTTTCAGAAGCCGCCACATGTCATCCCAATTATCTGCCATGTGTCACCCTATCCATCCTGCGCCATGTGTCATTCCCAAGATTACCAGGAGATGCCAAGTGTCATAGGTTGTCCTGTCTAGAAAAAGTGGAGTTTGTCTCCTCTAAGGTGGCGCCACTTGAAGTGTGTCTCCTGCAAGGGACACGTGTCAACCCCTCCTTCCTTCTAGAAAAGTAGCCTGACACATGTCCTCTTCCTACTTTTCTCAGAAAAGTAGGAGATATGTGTCACTCCTAAATTCCTACAGAAAAAGTAGGCTTGTCTCCTCTGAGGTGGCGCCATCTGGAGTGTCTCCTGCAGAGGACACATGGCAAGCTCCCATTTCCTCAGAAAAGCAAATGCCATGTGTCGTTTTCTGCTTTCTTCAGAAAAGCTAGAATTCAAATATTCAAAAATCCCCATAGGTGGCGAAAATCAAAGAACTCCTACCTTTTTCATCCTGTCTGAGATGGCGCCACATGGCTTGGCCCTCCTTCTCTCCCCTCTGCCACGTGTCATTCTCTGCTTCTTTCAGAAAAAGTAGAGGACACATGTCTTCTCCCTACCTCTTTCAGAAAAGTAGGAGACACATGTCACTCCTGGCCTTCTTCAGAAAAAGCAAACCATTTAAAATTCAAACAAGGCACTAGGTGGCGAAAATCCGGAGCTCTGATTTCCCAGATGGCCTATGAGAGCGCCACATGTCCTTTCCCTCCTTTTCCTCCCTCTTGCCACATGGCATTGTAGGAGCCATCCTGAGGTGGCGCCACATGTCCATCCTCCATTCCTCCAGGGCCAACCTCCATTTGAATTTCAAACTTCCCCCTGAGGTGGCGCCATTTGAGAAAGCCTCTCCAGACAGCTGACACTTGTCCGCCACATGTCCAGATCTCCTTTCACCAAAAAAAGCAAAATTCAAATTCCTCTGAGGTGGCACCTTCTGAGCCCACTGCTCTGTCCTCCTGACATGTGTCAAACACCTTTTGAGGTGGCGCCATTCCAAGACTCCACTTGGCTCCATTTTTTTTTTTATTTTATTTTTAATAAAGGTAGCCCACCATGAGGTGGCGCCACCTGAGGACTCCCTACAAAAAGTGAATTTGAAATTCAAACTCCAAGAGAGCACCCTCTGAGGTGGCGCCTTCTGGGAGTTCCCTGCAGAGAGAATCAAACAAACTTTTGAAAAATTCCAAATTCCCCCTGCTGAGGTGTCTCACCCACAAAATTTCCATTTTTTTATTTTTCTCAAAAATTAAAACACCTTTTGAGGTGACGCCACCTGAGGGCTCTCTGCAAAAGACAAATTCGAATTTCAAACCCCTCAGATGGCACCCCCTGAGATGGCGCCACATGGAGGGCTCAGATTGAGCCTGTTTGAATTTCAAAAAAAATTCAGAAAATTTATAAAAACAAGGGTTCACTCCCAGACTAGGAGATCATTTTTTTTTAGCTCTTGTGAACTTGGAAAATACGACCTAGCCTTCCTAACATCTGATTTTGAACCTTGGAAATCGTGCCCCCTTTGGCGCATTGAAGAAGGTGGAGTAAAGTTCGTGCCGTGGCCAATCCGATTCAAATAGAGCTCGATTTTGGTGGACCATCCGAAGCTCGGAGCGAAGGACGAAGGAAGCTCGTGATAGCTCCCCTTTCAAGCACTCCTACGCTGCGTAACGAAACAAGGTGCACTTCTTTTCCCATTGATTGGATTCCATAATTCGAATCGGGAGTCGTTTGAAGAAAGAGCTCATCCGAGGGATGGATTGAGCTATTCTCATAAAACGACATATATAAAAATATTTCATTATGCTTCCTTCATGATTTTTAACATGCATGTAGTTAGCTAGATTTAATTTGCATTTTATTTCATTCATTTAGCACATTTCATGAATTAATTAGGATTAATTTAGCATTTATTTCAATTCTGCTTATTTTCAGTAGGTCTCTGTTTTTGTCATTCAGTCCACATATCATTTCATGCATTTATGTTTTATTAAAAATCCCAAAAAAATCAAGGAATGCGCCCTTAGGTGTCCCTGAAATTTTGCAAAAAATTCGGAGGCATTTGAATTTGTTTACTGCGGTAAACATTCAAAATGTCAAGTCGAGTTTTTTTACCCGGGATGCGTTTTGAAAATCATTTGCCTAGTTGTAAAATCGATATATCTCTCATGGGAGATACGATTTTCAATCCGAAAGCTGTTCTGAACTCGGGAAAATGTCTAGTATTTAATATGATTTTTTTCAGATTTTTCTGATTTTTTTTTTATGTCTGACAAAAATCCGAGAGTTCGGGACACGTGTCAGAGCCTAATTTGGGACTCTGAGATCTTGGATCGACTTAGGGCTATGGTTTCTCTTTGTGTGTTGCTCCAAATCCGAAACTGTAAAAAGTGAAAGTGGTGTCTGAGATGTCCTCTGTTTGAATCTGAAAGCCTGTAATTTTTAGAATAGCGTTGACCCCTGCTTCGGATTTTTCTTGACAGCCCCCTGTTTTGCTACATTTGTCTGTTCTGTTAGTTTAGGCAGGAATAGTTATATTTTTCTCTGTATTTCTGTTGATCAAATGCCGAAGTCATAAACATGAAAGTTGTTTATGTAGATGTCGTACATAACTCTGATTAATTTCATAAATTTCCATAGCCGTTTTGTATTTCTTTAGCATTTTTTATCAGATTAGTGTGATTTTTACCTCTGTCAGAACTAAATCTCTGTTATTGAACTCACCATGGCTCAAATCCCGAGACTATAAAAACCAAAAATGTTCCATTTCGGGTATTTTAGCAGTATGCAAAATATCAGAAGTTTCCATGGTGTAAATTTTGCATTATCATATTAGGCATTGCATTTGGTTCGGATCCATAGGCAAAATCCATCATTTTAGGACTTCCTTTAAATTTTAGCATTTAAATCATATCATTTCGTGCATTTTAGAATTCTAGGCTGTTTATCAGAGTGTTTAGATGCTTCATACCGAATTTGGTGCAATTTGGAATCCATTTAAGGTTCGGATTAGCCATAATACCAAAACAGGGTCCAGCAGGACCCGGATCCAAGCGAAAAACAAGCAAAATTCGTTATTTGGATAAATTGCAAAATGCCAAATTCTGATTTTACAGTCCTAATGTGTTTAGCATCATGTCATCATGTCTCTTACTGCATTTCATCATCATTTGATTCAATTTGAATTTCAAATTCTCAATTTTACCAAGTTTTCCTTCAAAAAACCCTGATTTTAAAGGTATAACTTTATAATTAGGGGTATTTTGGTCATTTTAACCTCAATTCCGAATTTCAAATTGTTTTCTACTGAATTTCTAGCATTTTCATCATTTCAAATATCAAGGAAGCATGAGAATAGGGTTTATATCCAATTAAGTCTAATAATTTCATAATATTATTGGAAAATCTTGGAAAAACCCACATATTTGAGCTAACTTTATTTCAAGTTTGGCAGGGACATTCAAAAGAAGGAGCTGAAGTCTGCAAATTTCTTTTACTTCCTTTATTTAGTGATGTAATAATGTAAATTTTGGAATAAGAGAGTTAATTTCCTGCTTAGACTAGGATGCATATCATATAGTTTGAATTTATGCAAATATCCTGCTTATGTGATGCATACATCTTATTTCAAAAGCACTATGGATGTTCACGAATGGCATGTGCACCAACTCTTAGGGAGTTGACGGACTCGGTGGGATCCATATTTACGGCCCTAGTCGGAATATGGACGAGACCCAGATCCGTCATCTTTCTACTAGTCACATTGAGCCTACACTCTTAGGCTATCTTAAAATGCACATCATATTTCTGAAGTTTTCAAAATCATGTGCATCAAATCAACTAAGTTCTGAACATATTCATGGCCACAGTCAGAATATGTAAAGGATTTATTTGGACTTAATGCACATTTTCCAACCAATTCCTCAGAAAATCTTCTCAAAGTGCATTCATTCACTCATGTCATTTGCATCATGAAATCATTGATTTTCTCAAGATTTTCTCAAAAAAACTTCATTCTCAAGAAATCGATTTCTCAAGAAATTCTAAGGATTTTTCAAAATCGGTTTTCCAAAGACAAGTTTCTCCACAGTTTTCCCTGGAAAATGATATTTTCTTAAGAGATTCAAAAGAGTTTTCCAATCTTTCTCCAAGATCCAAAATCGATTTCCAAATATTTCAAAAGGTAAAATTCCCAGGATTTCGATTCCCCAAGTTTTGAATTTCCTTCTCCAAAGAGTTTTCCTATAAATTTTCCATCATTTTCCTAAGAAAACTCTCAAAGTCCAAGTTTTCCTAAGAAGTGTTTTCCTTTTCAAAAGGTTCATCTTTTCTCAAGAATCACTCCCATTTTCACAGGATTTTCAACTATTCCTGATTTTCTCACATCTTTATAAGCTTTCTCATGTTTTCAAAGACCCTTTTTATCTGAGTTTCCTGAGAAATTGACCTCTTTCCTGAGAGATTCTTTCCAACTCCAAATGTTTTCTAAGCATACATCATGTTTTCCAACTTGCATTTTCCAAAATCTCATAGCACATGCCTGAATTCTTTGTGCATCTAGGATAGAACACGATTTTGATGATTTAACTAAGTCAAGCATAGTTTTGGTCCTTGGTTCGATTACCCCTGTTAAAGGCGGCAGGAACGGTCGAACCTCGTACCGACAGGTCGAGCCCCATCCCATGGATTTTCTCGCAATTTTCAAAATGGAGGCGAGTATTTCAAAACAATTTCCAAAATCCGGTCAAGTTTGAAGCGCGAAAGCGTTTCTCTCTTTTTCTCTTCCGCAAGGAAGGGAAGACGGGGGGAAAATTTCGCGACGATAACAGGTTTGGCGACCGTGATGGGACCTGTCCTCGTCTGGTCAAAGTAGTGCTTGACTTAGTTTAATTATCAAAATTGTGTTCACAAAATGTCAGCTCTTTACTTTTGATATCATGCGAACCTAGGCGCCTAGATTCGGACCTAGCTGACATTGACTGCATGTAGCTTAGGCATGGTTTGGTAGGACTAGATTGAGAAGAAATTTTCATGCTCACATAGACTTAGGTCTAAATACAACTCTCCTCAATTTAGGATCTGAATGCTAACAATGTGTGCTTCTTCAAAGTTTTCAAAATCTATCTCTCTAGGACTTA